>NC_057741.1:7618085-7625380 GCF_004010195.1 Chiloscyllium plagiosum
AAAGTCTGAGCTCAGTCAACCTCTCTTCGTAAGATAAGCCCTCCATTCCAGGCAGCATCCTGCTAAACCTCCTCTGAACCCTGTCCAAAGCATCCACATCTTTCCTATACCAGAACTGGACGCAGTATTCCAAGTGCGGTCTAATCAAAGTTTTATAGAGCTGCAACAAGATCTCACGACTCTTAAACTCAATCCCCCTGTTAATGAAAGCCAAAACACCATATGCTTTCTTAACAACCCTGTCCACTTGGGTGGCCATTTTAAGGGATCTATGTACCTGCACACCAAGATCCCTCTGTTCCTCCACACTGCCAAGAATCCTATCCTTAATCCTGTACTCAGCTTTCAAATTCGACCTTCCAAAATGCATCACCTTGCATTTATCCAGGTTGAACTCCATCTGCCACTTCTCAGCCCATCTCTGCGTCCTGTCAATGTCCCGCTGCAGCCTACAACAGCCCTCTACACTGTCAACAACACCTCCAACCTTTGTATCGTCTGCAAACTTGCTGACCCATCCTTCAATCCTCTCATCCAAGTCATTAATAAAAATTACAAACAGTAGAGGCCCAAGGGCAGCCTTCAGCTCATCTCTGGAGCAACGCTTTCAGTAGGACAATAAGATGGGAGAGCTGTACAAACAATACAGGAACATGGGGAAGTTTCCAGAAGCAATTATTTGGGATAGAATCAGCAGTCACATGAGAAAAAGAGGATTGTTTATCAAGAGCCAGCATAGATGTCAAAAGGGGAATTCATGCTTGGTTAACCTCCTCATGGTTTTTGAAAAGACAACGGTCGGGGTCGATGAGGATAATACTGCCACAAGAATGGACTTTCAAAAGGTTTTCAACATTTGTCACACAACAGATGTATTGAATAAAAGAAAAAACAGTAGCAACACAGATATAAAATTAACTGAGTAGTAGGAAACAAATAGCCAATGGTAATGTTTTTGCTAAAGGAGGATTTGTGATGGAATTTCTCGGAGTTGGTATTTCGACTTTGCTTTTCCTGAAATATATAAATGTTTTAGATCTTGGTGTGTAGGGGATAATGTCAAAGTTTGAAGATGATACAAAATTTGAAAGCATTGTAAACTGTGAATAGGATAACGTAAGAACTTATAAAGAACATAGACAAGCTGATGGAGTCGATAGATAGATGGCAGACAAAGTTCAACGCATAGAAGTGTAAGGTGATACATATTGATTGAATGAACCAAAATGGGTAATACAAAATAGTGGGTACAATACTTAAGGGAGTGCAGGAACAGAAAGACCTGAGTATATATATATGCATAAATCACTCCAGGTAGCAGGATAGGTAAAGAGAGAATACACAATACAGTATTCTCAGCTTTGTTAATAAGGGCAGAGAATACAAGAGCAAGAAGGTCACACTAAACTTATATAAGGCACTTTTCAGACCTCAATTAGAGTATTGTGTACAGTTCTGAGTGCCACACTATAGGAAGCATATGAATCCATTGGAGAGAGTTCATAAGAGTATAAGTTCATAAGTATGGTTCCAGGGATGAGAAACTTCAATTATGAAGATAGATTAAAGTTTTCCATGGAAAGAAGAAGGCTGAGATGAGATCTGATAGAAGTTTCCAAAGTTTTGAGAGGTCTGTATAGAATAGATAGGAAGAAATTGTTCCTGCTTATAAAATGATTGAGAATGGGAGGGCACAGATTTAAAATGATTTACAAATGTAGCAAATATGATTTGAGAAAAAATATTTTCTCATAGCGTGTGATTTGGGTCTGGAATGCACTGGCTGGAAGTATAGTGGAGACAGAATCAAATGAGGCACTTAAGACATTGATTCCATTCAAATGATCATCCAACGTGAAAGGATATGGGCAAAAGGCAGAAGAATGGCACTAAGTCAGAATGTTAATTGTGGAGCCATTGCAGACTCAACAGGCTGAAGGGTATCCTTCTTTGTTGTAACAATCAATGATCACATGCAGCACAATGAGGGAGCAAAAGGTCCACTCCAATCCCAAAAGATGAACCCTCACAGATCTGTATGCCCCCACTACAATAATGTGAGGCATTCCCAACCAAAATGTCTGAGGTAAAAAGGGAAGTAGTAGACATGGTGGGCATCAATTGACTCAGTTCTGAGAGAGCTCACCCCAGCACGGCAACAAATAGGGACCCTTTCTGCAGAATCTAGCCACTTGACAGTGTTTGCCCTATTTCTGGCCCATGCAGGCAACCTCCCTTGAAACATACTGCAATGCATTAGAGCATGGGAAGTCAACAAGCATGGGGTCAGTTTTGACCAATCCTTCTCCAAAGCCACAGGGAAAATTAATTCTGCTGAGAGCTGACCTTCTTAGTAACTGCCACAAGGACAGTGTTAGTGTGACTTGCCTCAGCATTATGTGCAAAATCCTCCAAGACTATCAGCCAGGAAAGTAAATATCCATAGTCCTGAAACCTCCTTTCACTATCATTCCCAAAATAAATTTTATTGGGCTCACTGATGTTATATTGCACCAAATAACTGAATGTGTGTGACCATTTACTGTGAATGGGAGAAGGAATGAACTCCTCTTTAACTCTTTTCTTTCCTTTAATCAGAACACATGAAACACATCTTCAGCAAACAGGCATTTCCAATTTCCAAAAACTGTTTACTTGGTTCTTTTGAAGGCCTGATATAAGTACACATGTGTTCAGTTTCCTAACATGAATCCTTCTCAATTTAGGACTAATGCTAATTCTTTCATGAGAAAAGATAATCTGCTTTTGTACAAATTATTCTGTCCTTTTACTTGAATACGTTTGAAGGTTAGGGATGTTAGAGCTGGGAAAGAGTTGGTCAGATTTGAGCAGGACGTCAGTGGTTATGTCCATTGCTATTCCCAATAGCATCTGGTTTCCTCCAGTTGAGGGTTAAAATTTCCTTCCATACATCAGGTCACACTGTAAATTGTCTGGTAAGAAAACTACATATGCAGAGAATTAAGTTAAAACAAAACAGTACTTAACTGTTTCTGATTCCAAAATCAGAATTTGAGATTCTTAATCTTTTACTCGGTATCTTTTGATGAGCTTTTTATGTGCATGCATGTTATGGCTATCACACTTTGCAATCTTTTTTTCAGTGACTTTGAAATATAGTTGTTTCTTATGAAACAAAAGTGAGCAAGCATCTCAATATCTTTATATCCATAAAGCTTTTCATGTAATAACAAAGATTTTCCTCGCAAGATATTTCTAATAATGCAGTGATTCCAATGGTCTCACTGAGGCAAATTACTGATCAAAGGACTGTTACAATGAAATAAACAAAAGTAGTTATTACTTTGAAGCAAGCGTCTATATTCCATTTTTAATATATGTATTACCCTCCCCCATTCACAAATTGACAACGTCTGAAACTTGTGGCTTTTTGGCTAAGTGCAAAACATGTTGATTTTTCCCTTGAGGCCAGGTAAGTTCTCTCACTGCAACTTATTAAATTTGCCATATTAGGTGATTTTCAGCCCTGAAGGAGAGTATCATGTCTGATTTTCATCACATTTGCCATATACTGTTCCTAGGGCAACTCACTATTCAGAGATTCCAGAATTGATTGGCAGCCCTGGCACCACTGCCATTTTTAAAAAGACACTCAAACAAACAACTGTCCTGACATTTGCCCCAGATATAGTAGACAGGGGGAAATTGGTGTCATGCTTTGTGGGCATGTTCTTGGAGTTTCCACTAAATGGGGTGAAACATAGATGGACCAGCCGTAGAGGCCACAACAACAGACCATACCAGTCTGGTCTGAGGTTGCCACACAAATTAAAACAGTCTCAGCTTTCTATAGGAATGCCTGGCATTGTAGACAGAAGATTAATATCTCTCTCCTGCTTGCATAAGTGGCATCACCCTCTCTCCAATACCATACATTCACTTTATCGTTGCTACTGCAGCCACCTGTCACCAAGGCTCATGCTCTACCACTTTCACTAATGCATGCAAAATATTCCCCTCTCCTCGTCACCCATTCAGACTACAACACCACTAACCTTACATGCTTCT
The DNA here is from genome assembly GCF_004010195.1 of Chiloscyllium plagiosum. Lineage (NCBI taxonomy): Eukaryota > Metazoa > Chordata > Chondrichthyes > Orectolobiformes > Hemiscylliidae > Chiloscyllium > Chiloscyllium plagiosum. Next base: position 7,622,136 of record NC_057741.1, read on the forward strand.
GCATGTCCTACTCATGCATTTGAGAAACCTCCTGCACCTAAAGTAGTAGCTAAGCCAGTCACTGTCATCTCCTGTAATTCCTACATTTGTCTCATTCCAGGAGCAAAGCAGCCCACTCAGGATGGAAAAAAGTCAAGATGGCAGGCATGCTGGCTGTCATTTGGCTCCATAATCCTTGTGAGCAGAGGACCCTGCCTCTGACTGCCCTGAGCAGGACCTGGACTGATATCGGAGATTGCCCATAATTTATAGTGCCAGGATACCCTGAGCAAAGGCTACCCCTTTGACTGGATTGAGGTCTGCTAACAACTATGGCAAACCTCCTGGCTTTGTGTCTGTGCTAAATGGCACAGCAAGACAGTAGTAATGTGAGCCTGGTATCATTGCCCAAGAGGTCAATGTACAAAATGGCAGTTCAAGGCAGGGATGCTGTGAAACATTCAGACAGGCTCAGAGCGAGTGATCACTATAACACCAAGCAAAGAGCTCAGATTCAGTCTGGTCCAGTCTGAGCGAGGTGAGTGTCCATCAGTGTACAGTGTTCTTGTGTTACAATGATGGTTGTGTTATGCCCTGAAATTCAGATTTGAAATGCAGAAGTGTCCCAAAAGTGGATCAGTCATGTGCAATGAAGGTTAATGAAGGCTGGCTAATATTGGATGCCAGTGTCTATGATGTGCATGATTGTGGCAAGTGCAAATGGAGTTTACCCAATGTGGATGTCATTTGGAGAAAGCAGTAAGTTGAGCTTACTGAGAAATCCCCCATGGATTCCATGGAGAAGATGGTATTATCATTAAATTGTTAATCTTGGGACCCAAATATGTTTAGGAAATCTAGATTGAAATTCCGCCATGACATATGGTGGAATTCGAGTTTAATAAAAATTTTGAATTAAGAGTCTAATGATAACCATGAAACCATTACTGATTGTCCTAAAAACCTGGAAGAAAGTGAGCACTGCAAATGCTGGAGATCAGAGCAAAGAGTGTGGTGCTAGAAAAGCACAGCTGGTCAGGCAGCATCCAAGGAGCAGGAGAATCAATGTTTTGAGCATTAGCTCTTCATCAGGAATGAAACTTAAAAACCTATCTGGTTCATTAATATCCTTTCGGAAAGGAAACTGCCATCCTTACCTGGTCTGGCCTATATATGTCTTCAGATACACAGCAATGTGGTTGACTCATACCTACCCTCTGTGTAATTACAGATGGGCAATACATGCTGGCCTACCCAGCGACTAAAGAACCAAAAAGTCAATATTTCCTGCATGGTTAGTTTGCATGGCGTGTTTGGTAAAATGGTGAGCTGGGCTTTTAACAAGGCATTTAACAAGCAATAATGAGCATCAATTGGGAACTCACTCCTGTCTAATGAGAATTTTGCCACACTGCTTGAGAAAAGCATACAATATACAATGAGATGATCTCAACATCAAGATAGCCTCACTAAGCACCTCATCTGATTCTGCCGCACATCTTACCAGAGTCCATGTCACTCAGAGCCTGACACGATTCCATCCAACATAAATCCTTGCCAAAAAGAAGTTAATACAACCCAGTTTAATTTGTCATTAATGTGATAAGACAGCAATGGTAAAAGAAAACAGAGTTGACATATAGCAATGGTGTAAATTTGAAATAGCTCAGAGTCCTAACATTTCAACAGTTTAAATAATGGAACATAACATGAGATGTTTTATGACATGAAGCAGCATAGACCCTTGTTTTCATTCATTAGCTTCTGCTTGTATACCATTGTTCCATTTCTCATGATAAACATTGTGGCCTCACTGGTTGCTAATTAACAATGCTTCTTTGAAGCTACAGTGAAAGATTTTGATTTGCTCCAATTTGATCTTTATTTTTCAAGTATCTAAAGTATTTACACAGATTTAAATATTATTTTTTAACATTTTGTTTATTGCTGTACATGATATTATTCATAGGAAATTCAAGAAAATAAGGACCAACCATTGGTAGACTAGTATACTTGGAAAAATAAAATGGTATTATCTGCACTACGTGACATTTGGCACGGTGGCTCAGTAGTTAGCACTGCTGCTTCACAGCGCCAGGGACCCAGGTTCAATTCCAGCCTTGGGCAACTGTATGTGTGGAGTTTGCACATTCTCCCAGTGTCTGTGTGGGTTTCCTCCGGGTGCTCGGGTTTTCTCCCAAAGATGTGCAGGTCAGGTGAATTGGCCATGCTAAATTGCCTATAGTGTACACGTTATTAGTCAGGGGTAAATGTAAGGGAATGGGTCCGAGTGGGTTACTCGTTGGAGGGTCAGTGTTGACTTGTTGGGATGAAAGGTCTATTTCCACACTGTAGGGATTCTAATTCTAATGAGAAATAAATTGACTAAGTCAAAATTAGCCTCTGAGAAGATTATTCCTTTGTGTTTACCAATATGATGAAACAAAGCCAATGTGGATTTATGGATGAGACATGATATTCAACAAATCTCGCAAAGTTTTGTGAGGATGTGATTGCTAAGATTGCTAAAAGGAACCAGCACATGTAGTGTATTTAGATTTTCAAAGAGCATTTGATAAGGAACCACACAAGAGGGTAATATACAAAATTAGGATTCATGGATATAGAGCTAATATATGATGACAGATTGAGGATTGATTGATGAACAGAAAATGAAGAGGTGGAATAAAATGAACATTTTCAAGTTGGCAGGAGGTAACATGTAGAGACTTGGTAAGAGACCTGTGCTTAATCTCAGTTTGGATCTCAGAAGAGATTGCACTAGATCTATTTACCTAATAAACATCTGTCAATCTGAGTCTTGAAATTTGACAGTGACTCAACGGCTACTGCTTTTTAGGTACAATGTTCCAGATTTCCACAATATTTTGTATGATTGCATTTCTGAATGGCTTGGATCAAATTTTAAGGTTGTGTCTCCTACTTATGAGTTTCTCCACCAGAGAAAATAATTTATCTGTACCTGGCCTCACAAATCTTTTTGTTATTTTTGACACCTTGATGGGATTACATCTCAACCCTCTAAATTCATGCGAGTGCAGGCCAAATTTCTGCAACCTGTTTTCAAATTTAATGCTTTTAGCTTCAGTAATATTCTAGTAAAATCACTGTCTAACCTTTCACCAGTGTGGTGCTGGAAAAGCGCAGCAGGTCAGCCAGCATCTGAGAAGCAGGAAAATCGACGTTTTGGGCATAAGCCCTTCTTCAGGAATGAGGCTGGTGTGCCAAGCGGGCTGAGATAAAAG
>NC_057741.1:7625917-7641603 GCF_004010195.1 Chiloscyllium plagiosum
CACCAGCCTCATTCCTGAAGAAGGGCTTATGCCCAAAACGTCGATTTTCCTGCTCCTCGGATGCTGACTGACCTGCTGCGCTTTTCCATCACCACACTTTTCAACTCTGGTCTCCAGCATCTGCAGTCCTCACTTTCTCCGAGTTAACCTTTCACCAAACCAATATATCATTCCCCAGGTTATTCCAGGGCTCTGTTAATTTAAGTATAACATCCTGCCCTTTGTATTCTAGTTCCCTTGAGATAAAGGCCAACATATATTAGACTTTTGTACAGCGTTTTGTACATGCACGTTATGATTTGTCTAGGTGGACAACAAAATAGCCTTTCTCCTTCCCCACCCCAGTTAAAAAGTTATCCCCCAATTTGTCTTGGATCCAAAGTGGATGACCTTACACTTTCTCACATTGACTAGGAAGGCAGTTCAGTGACTTCTGTCTGCAGTGTTTTGATGAGGTGATCCTTTTGCTGATCAGAATGCTGTTTCTTGATCTTTCTTCTTCAGGTACCTTCCCTTGTTAACTGAAGGACAAGGAGGCTGTTATAAGTTCATACTTATAAAGGTCTCTGACTTAATTACAGCAACAGATGTAAGGAAATAATTTGGCTTTCTTTAGGCTTCAGATGCTTTTTAACTGGAGAGTAAAAGCAGCTCCTTCCCACAAATTATCTTCCTCTTGCATTTTTAAATCCAATACGTTTCTTCCATGAATCTTGTTTAAGTTTCTTTTATACTATCAGTATTTAATTCATTTCTGCTTTCATTCTTAATAGATTTATAAAAGTAATTTACTACTATATTTCATGTTACCATTTTTTACATCTTTATTTTTAAGATGCTCCTCTTTGAAGCTATCCCATTGGATTTTATTTTTCACAATTTGTGTGCAGGTTTATTCTTATGTTGATACCATATTATGGCTGTTTAAACATACAAGAAAAACATTTGCCTTTGTGGGGATGCAGTGTATTTTTATGGCCAAAATAAGTTTTGAATATTTCTTGCGAAATTTACCATTAATACTTCAGCCTATTTATTGCCATCAATTTATTTAGCTCCTTTAGCTCATGCTGTGTGTCTCTGCAATGCAATCAGATCCCATGCTTTAAACTGAAATTGTGCCTGTCGATTTCTTGCTTAATTTCTCATATTGCACATATTCATTTCCAGAATTTCTCTTCGCCACCTTACCTTGATCATTTACCCAAGTAGTGTCTTGCTATTAAGATTTGTTTCTTTCACATGTAAATGGATAAACACTGTGCATTGTTATACTGTCATTTTAATATGATCTTATTTTTTATTGCGCTAGCTTTATTTTTATTTGGTATTTTATTATTCCTTTTTCTAAACTCTTCTAACCCCTTAGCTTAAAATTCTAACTATTTTTCCATTTGTCTTTTTTCCTTATTTCTAGGTTACCGTTATGTCTGATATGATTTGTACCTGAACCCTTTCCCCCTTTAATGGCTTAAATAGTTTTCTAGCATACAGCTTTCTGCTTATACTTTGGCCTCAGCTGGTTTAAAAGTAACCTGTTCCAGCTATTTCTTATTCCAGTGTTTGTGTGAATGTCCTATGAATTGGAACACTCCTTGCCAACCCAGACATTTACTTTCCCAGCCTGTTCCAATGTTTTCTAGTTGTATCCTAGCCAAGCTGCCTGTATCCTAACTTGCACCAGGTCCCATTCACACATCACCTTCTGCTCGCTGGCCTCTATTGGCTCCAGGTCCAGTAATGCCTCAAATTTCAAAATATCAAACTTTCATTTAAATCTCTTTGATCTTGTTCATCTCAGTCTGAAACATTTGTCATTCTCTACCACCCCTCTCCCCACAAGACTCTAAACTCTTCGACTTTTTTCATCTTTTAACCTTCTTGCACAGCACCAGTGCTAATTTCCCCATCATTGAAGGTCTTGTTTTCAACTGCTTGAACTGTTAATTCTGAATTTCCCCCTCTCAACCTCTTCATGTTGCCGTACATGTAACCAATTGACCAAGCTTCTGGTCACCTCTCATAATATCTGGTGGTTTGCTATCAAGCTTTTTGATGATGATGTTGTGAAGCTCCTTGGCACATCTTACTATGTTAAAGGCACTATGTATATTCACATTCTTGCGATATTTATCCCTATGTCAGCTAGTCCATTGCTTGGAGAGTAATTGGACCAAATTTAACAGCCTTAGAAGGAATCCTATAGGTGCCTGAGCAGTGTGGATTCTAGTGAGATTTGTGGCAGAATTGGATGAGGTTTGTCTCAAAATCAGGAGTATTTTGCTCCATCTTTTATGCTCTCCGTAAAGAGTGTGATGAGCTCCTTACTCAATAGGGGTGAGTTATCAATTAAGGGAGATTGTTGCTTGTGAAACACCTTGTTGATGACCCAACTTGCCACATTAATATTCAGTTTTCTATCTCATCAAACTCACCAAGTAAATAGACGCTGGTAAAATTTGTTATGGAAACCATAAGTACAGATTTAGCACTTTAGATTTAGACAGATTTAGTTCACCGCTTGTTCTTAATGACTGTCATATTGCCGACAATCAAAGTGCAACTTAGGGCACTAACCATAGGCACCAGCTGCATGCATCCCTCACCCAAGGACATTGGCATTTGTCAACCTCTCACAACAATCAGAGCACCTCTCTAATACACTGGCACAGTGCTCGAGAAGCACAGGCTTGCACTATAGTGAGTGCCACTAACTAACATTGAAAGGCTGAATCAGGGACAGTTTGCACACATAGACAGGCACTCAGCTCACAGAATGAGCCAGGCTGCTCACTAGCATTCCTAATGGTCACTTGCTCAGCACCTATTGCATGCTTGCAACTGGAATGGAGTTTGGCAGCGAAATCTGCTTGCCTGTGAGGTTTGTTCAGGCAACCCTTGGGGCACTTGTGCCTGGACAGCTCAAACATCCTGATGGTCTTCTTACCAGATGCAAGTTATATCTCCACAGCTTCACCTTCCAAGGATTGATTGGCAGCTACCAACCTGTCCATTGAGTTAGCCAGATGGTCGTGTGATTTGCTGGACTGCTGCAGCTTCTGGGAATGAAAACCATTGCATCCCATATGCCTGAAATAAAAACAAAGTTCTGATTTAACGCAGCAAGTCTGACAGCATCTGTGGAGAGAGTAACACAGTTCACATTTCAAATCTAGTATGACTCTTCTTTGGGACTGACAGGAACTGGAACATGATGTAAACAGAGGGGATGTAAAACAAGTGATACAAATCGTGAGGGTGCCCAGAGAAAAGACAAAGGCAGTGATAATAATGGTAAATGAGAAATTGATCAGTAAAATGGATGGAAATTATAGCTGTGAAAAAGGAAAGTATGGGTCTGAGAGCAAAATCGATAAGACACAAACGAGACACGGACTGGGGAGAGTGGGGGATGTCAGGGGTTACTTATTACTACTTTAGTGGAACACTATAGGAAGTCAAGGACAGAACAAGGTTGTTTATTGACCATTTTTGCTCACCATTTCAGAAAACAAATATGCTCCCACATTATCATTTCCATCCTTGACTGCTGCAGTGTTCCAAGCCAGCTCTGTGCAAGCTGGAGGGAAAAAACACCTCAGCTTTCATTCTTCACACTTTTCTGCCTCTGGGACTCAATACTGACTTCTACATCTTCAGAGTATAAAATCTGTACTCCTTCTCTCTGATAGTCCCCACTCTTTCTTACTCATTTGACAGGGCATGGCTGTGTCAGTACTGCTGCAGGGGCAGTCCCAGTCTTCTCCTGCAAAGGCCAGGATTCTTTCTTCATATGGGGTGAGGACCCTAATGTCTGGCATCCCTGAAAACATGCTAGCACTCTGTCCTTTTCTTGGGTTGCCTTCTCCTGGAACAAGAGCAAGTGAAAGATTGAGTGAGATTAAAGTGGGTGGTATGGCTGTTTGTGCTGATGCAGGTGGGGACAGTGTGGCGAGGTGGTGTGGTAATGAGGATGTGGAAGTGCTGGTGTTGGATTGGGGTGGGCAAAGTTAAAAATCACACAACGCCAGGTTATTGTCCAACAGGTTTATTTGGAAGCACTAGCTTTTGGAGCGCTGCTCCTTCATCAGGTGGGTGTGGAATAGTTCCATTAGATACAGAATTTAGAGTAAAGGATTGCAGTGTCATGCAAGTAAAAATATTTTATCTTTTGCTCTAAATTCTGTGTCTCATGGTCCTACTCCAAAGAAGGAGCAGCGCAAAAAAAAAAAACCAATGTTTCCAAATTAACCTGTTGGATTATAAGGTGGTGTTGTGTGATTTTTAACTTGGTAATGAGGAAGTAGTGCAGAAGCCTTATAGAAGTAGTATTATAGGAGGTTTGTAGGAGTGAGAGCGAGTGAAGGAAGGTGTTGCTGACAAAAACCAGTGTGGCAGAGCATCGAGTTGGGTGTGATGGCAAAGATAGAGTGAGCGTAAGGAGGAGAGAGGACAGTGTGGCATTTACCTTGCAGCAGAAAAAGACATTGATGTCCTTATGGCACTACTGGCCATTCCTCCAGACCATTAATATGGTACTGACCAGGGTGGTGACCTTAGACAAAGCTGCTAAGATATGGCAGTATGTGTCCTCCACTGGGAAATGTACAGCCTTACACGGTACCAACCTCTTGACCAGGGCCTCCAGGTCCCTGTCAGAGAATCACAGTGCAATTTTCCTCCTCTTCAACATGTTCACAATCTGCCTTTGACTAAGCAAGGCAGCTTCAGAATGCCACTGCTCATCGGGGTGTACAGTGACCTTTTGAGGATGTGACTGGTGCAAGGGACACTAGCCTTTCAGGGCTATCTACTAAGTGTTCTGGGAATGATGCAGTGTAAGATGGGTCCATAATCAGACATGATGGATGACATTGGAGCACGGTAACAGTTAATAAACAGAGCTTAGTAACATATAGAGAGAAAACCCTCAGTAGAAATCTCTACAAAAATCTCAACTCAACTTGGACTTAACCAAACGAACATAAGATTTACCCTTACTTTTGATTTAGCTCTTAGCTATTGTTCTGTCATCAACAGAACAACCTCCCTCTTCCTTGTAAATCATTGTTTCTGACATGGACCATGATAACTATCTGAAGTTCCTTAATCATTCTAATTGAAAGATTCACACTTGATCATTACTCATTACATTATGCTCTGTTCATAACAATTTAGCTTGCTATGAAAGTCATTCCCCAAACTTCGAATAATTCCTCAAATAGTTGGATGGTCTGCTCCCAGTCTTTTGCTAATATTGCATTTGAACAGTCCCAAATGATCACATCATTGAAACAAAGAAGAAACTTAAGGAGCTTAACAGGGTAAATGAAAAGATGTTTCCCTTCAAGGGAGAGATTAGAACCAGAGGGCATAGTCTCATAATTAGAGAGTGCCAATTTAAGATTGAGTTGAGGAGGTATTTCTTCTCTCAGATGATATGAGTCTTTGGAACTCCTTGCCACAGGGAGCTGTGGGGGCAGAGTCCTCATCTATATTTAAGGTACACCCCGATTTCCTTCTGATCAAGAATCTAGGGTTATGGGGAAAGGGCAAGAAAGTGGCTGTGAGGAGTGTCAGATCAGTCATGATCATATTGAATGTTAGAGCAAGCTGAATGAGCCAAATGCTTTGCTCCTGTTCATATTTCTTATGGTCTTATAAGAATCGTGAAGCATTGTGATTTGATTTTTTTTTCCTTCCTTGATTGAGCATATCCTCCAATGACCTATAATTTATTATGTGGGATGGAGGGATGAAAAATAGATGTTGCCTTTGAATGTATTGAAAGTGCATGCAAGACTCTGCCCATGAAAATCTGATTTTATTTTTCTGTTGTTCGCTGAATGCCGACCCACAGCCACACTAGCTATAAAGTCAGATCTGAAATGACAAGACGGCTGAAAAAATGTTATTTTGGTTCAGTGACTTTTTATCATGAACACCATTGTATTAGACTTTGCTCTCCACCCCCCTGTGGGATAGAGGATCAAAGTCTAGCTGTGGAGCATTGCTGAATGGGGGTACACACAAAGACACCTGGAATAGTTCATAGTCATATGAGCATGATGTGTAGGATAAGGGTACAAAAGCTGTGGCAGCTGCACCAAGTAACGAAACAATAATCCACAATGAGTGGCAGGAATGCACCTTCTTAAATAGGCATGGGAGTGTGTGCTGAACAAATAATCTTAAGTACTAGCTCATTGATAGTTATTTGCAAAATTATGATGGTGAGAGAATAGATAGCTCTTTTGTATAGTGACAATTTATCCAGAAAGATCAGAAGAAAGCGAGCTCACAAGTGTAGCTGAAGAAGCTGTGATTATATGGACAGAAGTGACTGCTGGACAGAGACTACACCAGTTTGTTAATAGTGACAGTAACCACACCATCCAGTGGGTATTGTTGCCTGGTTATGCAGAAATGAAAGCTAGTTTTTAAATAATCACCAATCAACTAGAAGCCCTAGGATTTAAGTAATCTGCCATAGACTGTATACCATAGGCCATAAGATAAGGAAAGAAAGTTGAAAAGTTATAAGCTTTAGAACAGCCACACCAGAAGTGAGTATACAGGGATTTTTTTTGAAAAGGCGGTGCAAGTTGACAAAGAACAAAGGGGCCTCAGAAGTTAGTGAACACAACAACATATTTTACACAATTTCTTTTCCACTATTTTCAGCTGTCGTCGACTGGGAAAATTAACAGGGTAAATGCTGAGAAGATGTTTCTTTAGCCAGCTGGATGGTACGTATAGAGACCTTGTGTGATTCCATAGCGGAATCAGACAGATCCCAAAAAGGTAAGTCTGTATGGGCTCTGCACAGAATGGGTTCTACAATGGGTAGAGAATGAATTTGTGAAAAACATCACTTCTGAGATCATAGTTAGGTAAATTCATTGATGGATGGGCTCTTCAGGGGTAATGCATTGGATTGTCTAAGGATTAGCAATCACTCGGAGATTACCACTCAGCTCCTCATTTTTTTAAGTTTAGAAAGAGCTTCATATTTCTGAAAGGCAATTCCAATCAGGCCTCCTTCAGAAATGCAGACTGTACTTTAAATTTGAGAGGTTCTTTGTAGTGTAGGATAGTTGGGTTAGACTATTTCCCCTATTTTGGAAATAAACATCCAGCATCGCTGACAGCCACATTGACAGCTCCAGTGAAAGATTAGATTAGATTGCCAGGAGAGCAGAATGCTAGGGATCCAGGTGGGTAAGATGTACTGTAACAGTTAAGTAGGGTTCTAGATGGGTAGGGGAAGGATGCAGATGAGTGAATTCCAAATAAGTAGGATGCAAGTTGGGAAGGGGCCAGGTAAATGATTGACTGCTTAGGTCAGGGTGGCAAGGAATATTAGAATCATAGAATCCCCTACCATGTGGAAACAGGCCCTTCAGCCCAACAAGTCCACACCAACTTTTCGAAGAGTAACCCACCCATTCCCCTACCCTATTATTCTACATTTACCCCTGACTAATGCACCTAACCTACACATCCCTAAACACAATGGGCAATTTAGCATGGTCAATTCACCTAACCTGTACATCTTTGGATGGATGTAGGTTTGCTTGCTGAGCTGGAAGGTTCGTTTTCAGATGTTTCATCACCATACTAGGTAACATCAGCAATGAGCCTCCGGGTGAAGCACTAGTGGCATGGTTCACTTTCTATTTATGTGTTTAGGTGCGATATCAGGCCCTGAGAGCAGAGGGCTTTGTCAGGTCATTGGTTGAGGGGTGTAAGGGATCTGAAGAAGGTGCAATCAGAGCTGGGAATATGTTGGATATGAAGTAAGTTAAGGAGTCAGTCAAATAGTTACTCCGGAGTTAGACCAGACATTTAACAGTCTAACTTTTCCTGAGTAACCATTTACTTAACTGCAATGGCACCTTCATTAAACTGCTGTATAGAAACATAAAATAAGCATTTTTAATTCTCTTCTTTCTACAGGCAGTGTTCATCCTCCAGAACCTCCCATTGGTGACTATCCTTCATGCATGATCACTTTAAGAGTTTCAGCAGTCTCTTCCACCAATAGATAATGAATGTCCTGTTCTTAGCTAATATTCACTTGTTCATATGCACCAGGGTAATTGCTGACTATGAATGAGAACTCTAGTTCACTTTGTTTCACCTAAGCCTAGGATCCTGTGACAATGTCTACTATCATCGTATGTTACATAATTAAAATTGACTCCCAGTAGACTCAAAATCAAACTTGGAACCATTTATTTTATGCTTTAGTGTGTATAGATGTGTGTTTTTGTTCATGCTGAAGGTCTGAAAAACAAAGGATACTTCAGAAAGAATAACAGAAGAAGGATATACAAAAAGATTTATATTTAAATATTATTCCAATGGAACAAAAGATGGTTAATTGTTAAATTTATGAATGCTAAAGCATATAGGCAGTGGCACCACTTTAGCAAAGATTTACTTAGTAGTTCAGAACTTCAATATTGTTTAAAAAAAAGGCCATGTTCTTTGCAGACAACATGTTAACACACTGTGCCTATTTCAACTCAATAGTGTTGGTGACGGCCAGTCACTAGTTCATTTCTCAGGGCAAGGACTTAATAAGAATCAACCTGCCTGGTTTAAAACTTAAACAAAGCTGTGCAATTATCAATTAATTCTCTATGGCAATGTCTCAATTAATCAGAGTCCACTAGCCAATTCTCCTCCTTGCCAGTAAAAATGTTGTTTTCCCCTTGCGTTGGAATTACTGCAACTTGTCCAGATGAGTTATCGAGTCATACAGTGTGGAAACAGACTCTTCAATCCAACCAGTCCATGCCGACCATAATCCCAAACTAAACTAGTCCCACCTGCCTGCGCTTGACCAATATTCCTCCAAACCTGCATCCACCACTTCCTCTGGAAGTTCATTCCACACACAAACTACTTTCTGTGTGAATACAAAATGCCCTGCGTGTCTTTTTTTAAATCTTTCCCCTCTCACCTTAAAAGATATGGCCCTTAGTCTTGAAAGCCCCCATCCTAGGGAAAAAAAACAGCTGCTATTCACCTGACCTATATCGCTCAGGATTTTATAAACCTCTATAAGGTCACCCATCAACCTCCTATACCCCAATGAAGAAAGTCTCAGCCTATCCAGCCTCTCCTTGTAACTCAAACCCTCCATTCCTGACAACATTCTGATAAATCTCTTCTGAACCCTCTCCAGCTTAATAATATCCTCCTATAACAGGGTGACCAGAATGAACCATTGCAGGATAAAAAAAGAATTTTCCAAATAATGAAGAAAATTTCAACTTTTATGCTGTTGCTACTCATAAGGGGCCAAAATCCTGCTTCACTTATAGAAGTTGTGTCGAAATGTAATCCGAGTCAGACGAGATAAGCTTGCAGGTGTTCTTCTGATTATCTGCCATAACGTCAGTAACAAAGTTACTAAAGCCCTGATAAAACACTTACGTTAAATTATTTCTTAAAATATGTTTAGAGTTGCAAGTTATGATTGTTACTATCTGAGAAGTTTGCATCATGTATCAACTACAGGCATTGTGCATGCTGGCCACAGACTTTCTTGCAGTGGGAAGGTCTAAATTGTTCTTTTGCAGTCAGTAATGTCAAATGATCCTGCATATTTTGGGATTCTGCTGCAAAAATAGGCATCATAAATGGTGATGACTTTCAGAGAGGCCAGATAAAAGACCTGCTGCAAACCTCCGCACATCTTTTCACAGCCTTATGAAAATGAAGACCGCAGGATGACACTGCTAAGTGCTGAAGATCTCAGTCATATATTGGCACTTGCAAAGAGGCAGCTGAGAGTCAGACTTATTCAGGCCACTTTGACACAGATTTTTGATGACTGGGACAACACAGGAAACCTTAAAAATGGCAAGTAGGAAATGGATGCAAAGGTCTCTCGTTTGTTTCCAACAGATCACATTTTCGCCAGTGGAGAATGAGATGGAGCATGAATCTCACACACAGAAAAACTAAACTCAGCAGAATCATTTAATTTGACTGCTGAGTACAACACAGACACAACAGACTACAACACAACATTGCTCGACTTCTTCAATAGCCTTGAAATGCAGAGCGATAGGTGGTGCTGTAATAGTATCCCTACTTCTGGACCAGAATGTCTAGGTTCTGGTCCAACCTGCTTCAGAGGTGTGTCATAACATCTCTGATCAGTTTGATTAGAAAATCTCTATCAGCATACAGGAAAGAGAGTCAGTAAGTGAGAGGAAGGTCTGCAGGCTGGATTTTATGATCTCTGCATGGATTTGAAGGTAGTGAGGCATGTAAAGTCCAGTGGGTAGCCTTCTGCCACTATTTCTCCTCCAGGCCTGTCTGACGAGTAAGGCCCTGAAGTGGCCAATTAATGACCACTCCAGGGCTTTATCCTGTTCCTGACGGTATTTTAGTTGCAGTAGGGGTGGGTAATGCCATGCAGGAACTCCTTTAGCTGTGCTGGATGATGTCACTTCCTTTGCAGCTTCCCAGTTCTGATCTGATAAAGGACCCTCAAGGTTATGCCCACCCACCTTAAACCAAACCCTTCCACTCAAATCCACCCTGGCGAGTGGGAGAGGTGAGGGCATGGGAAGCAGTCAGTTAAGAGCGAGGGAAGTGATAGGTTGGATGCTCAGCAAGTGAGAGAGGTGTCAAGACGGAGGGTTGGCATGCAGTAAGGTCAATGATTTGAAGAGGTGGCAAATAGGAAGGTCCAGGAGGAAAGTGGTGAGATGCAAGGTCAGCAAAGAGAGTGTTGGCAAACAGGGCAAGGGGTGTTGATGAGTGGAAGAGTTAAGGTGGACAACTAGGAGGATCAGTAAGCAGGAGAGACAGCAAGCAGGAGATTGGGGAGATGAGTGGAGCAATGAGACGGAAGGAAGCAGCAAGCAGAAAGCTCATCATGAGGAGAGGAGGCAGATTGGGAAAGTCAGCAAGACTACAAGAAAGGCAAGTTCAGGAAGGGACCTGAGGACCGCAGTGAGACAGCTATCTTTGTGAATACTGGGTGAGTGGCTGTCGAGGATACATGAGGGAAATGGAGGGGTCACAGGGACTATGAGAGGGCATGCATATGCCCCATGTATATGGCTATTTGGATTGGACGTACGGTATTTGAGGGATCATGGATGATAAGGAGAAATGAAGGGGACATTGGAGATATGAGAAGGCATGAAGGGCATAGGTGATATATGGTATGGAGGGCATGGGGCAATATGAAGGGACCTGAGATTTGAAGGATTTGAACAGAGCATGAGGCATGTGCGACACATACGAGGAATATAAAAGTTATGCAGAAACGAGGGATATGAGTGTGCATGGGGGGGATGTGAATGCAAATACAGGGGGTATATGACATATGAGTGGTCAGGCAATCATTGAAATGATGTCTGTGGTGTGGGCTAAAGGGCCTTACAGCTTTTAATACCGCTCGGCCAAAGTCCAAGAGAACCCAACTTATCTTGACATTCATTCGCCTCTGTGGCCCCCTCCACACTGTCTCTGGAGGCAGCATGCCACATTCCCAGAATGAATTTATGATGTGCTGAGGGCCTTTTTAAAGAAAGCTATGTTATGTCAGGATTCAACCTTCCCAGCTCTTCCATGAATATTCAGCCCCTTCTATATGAATAGAACAGTATTATTTGCAGATTTCAATCATCAAAAATATCTGACACTCAACATCAGAAAGAGTTTTTTTAATTTTCCTCTCAAGTAGTAAATGGTGAATTTGAAATCCTGCTATTAACTGATGACTATTTTATGCATTTGCACCTCTTTAAAATCCCAACCTTCCCTTTTTAATGCCATTTCCAATTGCATTCTCCATGGCCACCAATTTGCTTAAACCTTTGACCACACAAGTTGTCATCATCAAACCATCAGCCTCACCACATCATATGCCTGCTCTTTGACCAACTCAGATATCACTTCAGCCATTGAAAACTTTACTTTGGAGCTCAGGCACACCCACAACTTACATATTTCTGCCAGGCTGCTTGGAGCTCATAGACACCTGAGCACCTCATGCACAGAATGGTGGAACCCTTGCTTTTTTTGGCCTTTGTTCACTTTATTGTCTTAAAACTCACTAAAACACTTTACCACCGATTTGGAGACTGCTAGCTTCTGTATACTTCATTTTGCTTTCTTGGCAAACACTCACTGTCTTACAGGCTGCCATCTATTGTGTGACTTGTATTGCTTTCTTAGTGTGCAAGGTCTTTAAGAGCTCATTTACAGGCTGCCAAACTACATTATCTTTGTAGCACACAATGTCTTTAGAGCACAATTATTGGCTGCCACCTTTGGGGCTTGCAGTTCCTTTGTAGTGTAGGGGAGAGGTAGACAGCTTATGGAAGCATATACATATGTATCTAATCTTTGGTATGAATATTACCTTTTTTAAGGTCTTCTTTCTAAAGTACAAACTCCAAAAGAAAGACAACATTGATGCACAAGATAATTTTATTATAGATGTTTTGCAGTTAAAGCATTTTGTCAGGCAAGATTCAGGAGAAAACTGGAAGTTAAGCAATCAGGCAGACAGGGTGGATGTGCCACTGTGCGGCAC
This sequence comes from Chiloscyllium plagiosum, assembly GCF_004010195.1. NCBI lineage: Eukaryota > Metazoa > Chordata > Chondrichthyes > Orectolobiformes > Hemiscylliidae > Chiloscyllium > Chiloscyllium plagiosum. The sequence goes on from NC_057741.1 coordinate 7,638,492, forward strand.
CATGCTACATCACTGTCAGGCCTGCAGCAGTTTATGCAGCAATGTAGTGCCTGTGTTCAAACAAATAGTGATGTGTAAAAGTCAAAGAGGGAGCAGTCCTCAGTGAGGTGAAGGAGGACTACAGTCACTTAACGGTCTCATTCAGTTACACAATGGTGGTGGGTTGACCATAGTGAGTCAGGCACTTGGTCCAAGCAGAGTCTGGGGAACCCATGGCCTTCAAGTCCATGGATTGGGCCTGGTTAATTCTTCACCATAAGTGCAACCAGTTCAGGCATTATAGATAGATCGGTCAGAGTGTTTTTCAGAATTCTAACCAAGGACTGAAATATTTTAAAAAACGCAAAGTATCACAGGAGCAGACATAGACCATTCATTTCGTGAAGTGAAGAGCGGAAGGTTGCATGAGAAAATTTGCTGCAAGCCATGGCGAGCCGAGCATCACAAAACAGAAACAGGGTGGCAGTGGAGGGTTGCTTTTCATATTGGAGGCCCGTGACCAGCAATGTGCCACAAGGATCGGTACTGGGTCCACTGCTTTTCATCATTTACATAAATGATTTGGATGTGACATAGGAGGTACAGTCAGTAAATTTGCAGATGACACCAAAATTGGAGGTGTAGTAGACAGTGAAGAAGGTTACCTTGGAGTCCAATGGGACCTTGATCAGATGGGTCAATGGACCAAGGAGTGGCAAAGGTATTTTTTTATGTAAATGTGAGGTGCTGCATTTTGCAAAGGCAAGTCAGGGCAGGACTTACTCACTTAATGATAAGGTCCTGGGGAGTTTGCTGAAAAAAGAAACCTTGGAATGCAGGATCATAATTCCTTTGAAGTGAGTTGCCGGTAGATAGGATAGTGAAAAAGGCGTTTGGTATGCTTGACTTTATTGGTCAGTGCATTGAGTACAGGAGTTGGGAGGTTAGGGTGCGGCTGTACAGGATATTGGGTGGGCCACTTTTGGAATATTGTGTGCAGTTCTGGTCTTCCTATCAGAAGGATGTTGTGCAACTTGAAATGGTTCAGAAAAGATCTACAAGGATGTTGCAAGGATTGGAAGATTTGAGCTATAGGCTGGGGCTGTTTTACCTGGAGTGTCGGAGGCTGAGGGGTGATCTTATAGTTTATAAAATCATGAGGGGCCTGGTAAATAAACAAGACCTGTTTCCTGGGGTGGGGGAGTCCATAACTAGAGGGCATAGGTTGAAGTTGAGAGGGGAAAGATTTAGAAGGGACCTAAGGGGAACTTTGTCATACAGAGGGTGGTGCATGTATGGAATGAGCTGTAAGAGAAGTGGTTTTGGGTGGTATAAGTTCAACATTTAAAAGGCAGCTGAATGGGTATATGAATAGGAAGGGTCTTGAAGGATATGAGCCAAATGCTGGTAAATGGGACTAGATTAATTTAGGATATCTGGTCGACCGAAGGATCTGTTTCCATGCTGTACAGCTCTATGACTGTAAACATTTTAACTGCAAAACACCTATAGTAAAATTGCCTTTAGTATCTGTAATGTTTTTTTCTAAGAGTTATAAAGAAGAGCTGAAAAAGGTAATAGTCATACCAAAGATTAGGTAGATACTTATGTACTATTGAAATTTGAAACCTGGAAATAGGATGTTTTTGTTAAGTTATGATAAATCTCCCATACTATTTCCAAAATGGGATCATGGAACTGATACAATTAATGCTAAATCATTCAAATTTACTGATAACTGTTGAACTGGTACTGGTGTTTTTTGTATTGAAAATCTGACAACAAATTATTTAAAGAATGAAGTTCAGGTGTTTTCTCAGTAAAATATCCAATAAATGTGAATTCATTCAGCTTCACATAGCTATCCCGAAATGTTGATTTTCCTGCTCCTCGGATTCTGCCTGACTTGCTGTGCTTTTCCAGCACCACTCTAATCTAGATTTGGAGATGCTGGTGTTGGACTAGGGTGTACAAAGTTAAAAATCACACAACACCAGGTTGTAGTCCAACAGGTTTAATTGGAAGCACAATATCACCTGATGAAGGAGCGTCGCTCCGAAAGCTAGTGTGCTTCCAATTAAACCTGTTGGACAACAACCTGGTGTTGTATGATTTTTAACTTTGTACACTTTAATCTAGACATACTATCACCTGACCATAAACACGTCTCTCTTACAAAACCCTTGCCACTCGGCCCTACCCCCATTCAGTCTGCAGATGTGGGATGCACTGTCTCACACACAGTAACACTGAGCTACTTGCCACTTTCGCTTCCCCCAATGCCTCCAGGCAGGTATTGAACCCAATAGCATGCCCCACCCTCCAAGATGGGCCAGCGTATTCCCTTCCACTGGCCAAGACTTAGAGTCATAGAGTCATTGAAATGTACAGCATGAAATCAGACCCTTCAGTCCAACCTGTCCATGCCAACCAGATGGCTCAACCCAATCTAGTCCCACCTGCCAGCACCCAGGCCCATATCCCTCCAAACCCTTCCTATTCCTGTACCCATCAAAAAGCCTTTTAAATGTTGCAATTGCACTAGCTTCCACCACTTCCTCTGGCAGCTTATTCCATACACGTACCACCCTCTGCGTGAAAATGTTGCCCCTCAGGTCTCTTTTATATCTTTCCCCTCTCACCCTAAACTTATACCCTCGAGTTCTGGACTCCCCGACCCCAGCGAAAAGACTTTGTCTATTTATCCCATCCATGCCCCTCATAATTTTGTAAACCTCTATGAGGTCACCCCTCAGCCTCCGACGCTCCAGGGAAAACATCCCCAGCCTGTTCAGCCTCTCCCTATAGCTCAACTCCTCCAACCCTGGCAATATCCTTGTAAATATTTTCTGAACCCTTTCAAGTTTCACAACATCTTTCTGATCGGAAGAAGACAAGAATTGCTCGCAATATTCTAACAGTGACCATCCTGTACTCAATACTCTGACCAATAAAGGAAAGCATACCAAATGCCTCCTTCACTATCCTATCTAACTGCGACTCTACTTTCAAGGAGCTACGAACCTGAACTCCAAGGTCTCTTTGTTCAGCAACATTCCCTAGGACCTTACCATTAAATGCATATGTCCTTGCTAATATTTGCTTTCCCAAAATGCAGCACATCTCATTTATC
>NC_057741.1:7641681-7651276 GCF_004010195.1 Chiloscyllium plagiosum
CCAAATGGCTAGTTCTTTCTGTATTCCATGAGATCTAACCATGCTAACCAGTTTTCCATGAGGAACCTTGTTGAACGCCTTACTGGAGTCCATATAGATCACATCTACCGCTCTGCCCTCATCAATCCTCTTTGTTACTTTTTCAAAAAACCCAATCAAGTTTGTGAGACATGATTTCCCAAAGCCATGTCGACTATCCCTAATCAGTCCTTGCTTTTCCAAATACATGTACATCCTGTCCCTCAGGATTCTCTCCAACAACTTGCCCATCACCGAGGTCAGGCTCACTGGTTTATAGTTCCCTGGCTTGTCCTTACCACCCTTCTTAAACATTGGCACCACATTTGCCAACCTCCAGTCTTCCGGCACCTTACCTGTGACTATGGATGATACAAATATCTCAGCAAGAGGCCCCGCAATCACTTCTCTACCTTCCCACAGAGTTCTAGGATACACCTGATCAGGTCCTGGGGAGTTATCCACTTCCCCAATTCTTGCCACCTCAATGTCAGCTTATATTTGAGCCTAGCACCACCTCAGCATCACCTTCCTACCTGCCACTAAGTGTCTGGTCTGATCTGTTGATCAATTTCCTCTTTCAGGCAGGCTGAGTGATGGTTTCCCTGGCACTGCTCCTTCTTACTACCAGTATCACAACACTCCTTTCTCTGATGGCTCACCACTGTGACCGATTTTCCCAAGCATTAATAGGGATTTCAGGAGTGAAGTTGCCCAACACCTCTGTGCATTTTGAGCACTGGATTGGAAATGGAAATTATGACTTTTTGTTATGAGCTTATTTAGAAACTGTCCTGCAAAGATGGAGGCAGCTGCTATGGTGCATTCATACCACATACTCTATTGTTATTGAGAACAAGGAGTTGGATTATACATGTTTCTAATCAGTCTTTCCAGGCATGTTATAACACACCTCTGGAGCAGGTGGGACTTGATCCTGGGTGTCCTGGATCAGAGTTAGGGACATTACCACTGTGTCACAAGAGCCCCAAGAAGTTGGATTCTATGCTCAGCTTGGGTTTCTGGCACTCCAATATGTCCGCTGTTACTTGACATGCTCATACAGCTTTAATTATCCAAATGGTGGTCCCTTAACTAGTATGAGGTGGAAATTCTATCTATCTATCTCTAGCACCACATCGTAGAGTCACTTGTCAATTGAAAGCCAGTATCTTTGCACACCCAGCAATATCATTAGGAGCCAGAGTGCTATGAATGACAGTAATTCTACTGTCTACAGCTTTAATTATCCAAATGGTGCTCCCTTAACTAGTATGAGGTGTAAATTCTATCTATCTATCTCGAGCACCACATCGTAGAGTCACTTGTCAATTGAAAGCCAGTATCTTTGCACACCCAGCAATATCATTAGGAGCCAGAGTGCTATGAATGACAGTAATTCTACTGTCTCACCAGGGCTGGACTGTTAGGCCCCATGAGGGGACGAGGAGAATATTGCGTAGAATGGAGGGTCAAAGGGCAGACATAAGGAGAGTAAGTGAGGACTAGGACTTTAGTTGGCATAGGGAGCATGGGAAAGAGGCACTATTTTCCCTTACCTGACCAGCAGCTGCAAAGGTGAGTCTCTCCAACTTCTTGTTGGAGAGCAAGCCTCTCCCACCACGCAATAAACTGGAGCAGTGGTGCAAGAGGCCAAAAAGGTGGACTTCGTTTTCCACTTAAGGGCCTCATTCAGGTCATGGGCAGGTGGTCTATTTGACGCTTCCCTGACACTCATGAAATTGTGGAATATGCAGTGTGGGCTGACAGATGACAAGCAAGCTAGTCATGCCACAGTAACCTAATTTAAGGGCCCACCTGCCTACTTTGGACAGTTTGTAAAATTCAAAGGTTCTAATTATCACAGTTTCACCAAAATAACTAATTCCTTAGGTTTCTGTGATATATCTGTGCATAAATTAAAGAACATAATAGGCTGAGATACTCCTGAATTGCTGTTTTGAAATCTGTCATTGCCCTATCCAAGAGTGCCCTTCATTCAATTCTTTCACATTCTCATCTTCCATGGATCTGTCATGAAGTGTAGGAATGTTTGCAGAAGCTCCTTACACTTTGTCCCGGTTATGTACAATAGTTGAAATTCTCCAATATTCTCTTCCTCCTTTGAAAGCTCTACTGTAGCTTTACACTTTCCTGCTTCTCTCGCCTCCTCTAGGCTGATAAGCCTCTGAAACACATATGATTCTTCAATTCTGGCCTCCTAGTAGGTTTTCAATTCTCATTGCTCCATTAGCCATAAATTTGTGAATCTCTCCTCATGTAGACTATGTACTAGATTTTTCTTGATAATGCACCTTTTAAGAGTCTTGAGATGAGAAATATGCTATATAATTGCAGGATATTGTTTTATCTGGCAATAGTCTCCATTGTTGCCCTGTCTCTCTATTGCACATCTTGGGAGTGAAAAGTCAGAACCTCCAATATGTGTGTTTGATGCTCAGATAACACCCTTAACTTTGTGACAATGTCCCTGAGAATTATTGCTAACCCCCTCTAAAGCTGGCACTAACTTGAGTTTCTGCTCAGTTACATCAGCCTGCACTTTGACATCTTTATCCTCTCGATTTCTTGTGCTCTGAGTCATACCATGAATCACTTCCTAATTTTACCCCTTTAAGTGGGTGTTCTTCATTGCTGAGTTGAAGAGGAAGGGTGAGTAATAAGTGGATGAATTAGGAATGGTCAATAAACATTGTCTTTGCCAGCAGTGCCAACATTTCTGAATGAGTAAATAAATGAAACAATTTGTTACAGTCAACAGAGATTGGTCACTTCTTCATAACTGTGATAAATTAAAGGGCAGAATTATTGTACGACTTGAAAACACATTTTTTAAAATTCATTCATGGATGTGTGCATCACTGTCTGGGCCAGCATTTACTGCCTGTTCCTTGGGTTTTTTCCAGACTAGTCAAGGTGAAGGCAAAGGCAAGGAGTATCTTCAGGTTTAGACTACAAATAACGCTATTAATTACACATTATTATTAAATATTGCTGGATATGGCTGTCATAGATTTACCAGAATCTGATTTATGGTTACATTAGGAAAGGACTAATATGCCTTCTTTGTGTGCTCAAGTTCCCCCCAATGGTATGGACGTAGTGTGTCTTTCAGAGAGTCGAGTTTTACTGTACTTCCAGTGTGTTTCTTCAAGTGTGATCTAACTCCATCCACACTATGGTATTCAAACTCATTGATATGCAGTTCTACGACATCACTGCAAGGTTGTTCCAGGGTTGTAATATCCTTGCATAGCACCCCTCCCCAGATTTATCTCCCCTGTCATAAGCACTTTAACAGATTAGCAGTTATAAACATTCTTAAATGCTTGACATAGATTACTTTTTTGTTTACATTTATTGTCCATTTTTTCTTATTTCTGCCATGCTTCCAAGTCTTTGACTTGATTCATCTGTGTCAATAGATGGGAATGGCAGATCTTTAATCAGGTATGGAAACACTTGAAGCAAAGTTGATGATTTGTTTGTTCTCTGCTGGCTTCCATTACCTCAGAGATTTAATCAGTCTAGCTAGTGACATTTGCAGTGATGTAACTGCAGAAATACATGTGGATTATGAGGTGGTTGTACTTCTTTCACTCCACCATTAGCATCAGCTACCATTGTTAGCTCACTTGGGGGGAAATGAAAATTTCCATCCACACATTCTTTATGTGAGGCTTGTTCCCTTGCAGTATAAATGAGTTCTTCAAAGTTCTTTTTCCCAAAGCATCAATGTACATATTGGGTTAGGAATTATTGTATTGCTTTGTGAGTTCTACAGAATTCTTCAGAGTTCAAATGCCTGAATGGTTCAGATAGTACATATAGGTTGTTAATAAAACTATCTACAGAATCTCCTAGAAATTGATACCTGCTTTTGAATTGTGATTTTACCAGCATCTTACCTACTCTCAAAGTGTAATATTGATCAAAACCTGTTAGGACGTTATCAAAAATAATTTCCTTCTCAATGATCTGCTCACTGTGTAACACATGATCTGAGGTTGTTCCTGTATAGTAGAGAAATTGATCTGCATTTAATTTACTGTGCAATGCTGAAACTATTCAAAATCTTAGCAGTTGTGTGCTCAGCATCTGCCAATTGTTAATTTATCAAATCCATCTGAAAGCTTAACTCTTTTCTGCTGGAAAGATTAGTAAAGTAACATTTTATTGCTTTTTTTTTATTATTGGTAGACAATGAGATTGGTGCCTATTTTGTTTGGCATAATTTTTTTTATTCATTCATGGATGTGTGCATCAGTGGTTGGGCCAGCATTTATTGTCTGTCCCTCGTGCCCTTGATAAGGTGGTGATGTGCTGCTATTCTGAACTGCTGCAGTCAATGTGCTACTGGCAGACCCATAATGCTGCTAGGGAGGGAGTTCCAGGATTTTGACCAGTGATGTTAGAATTTTCATCTCGTGGACAAATCAAAGAGTCACATAACCATAGAACTGTACAGCATGGAAACAGATCATTCAGTTCAACTCACCCATGCTGACTAGATATCCCAAAGGAATCTAGTCCCATTTGCCAGCATTTAACCCATATCACTCTAAACCCTTCCTATTCATATACCCATCCAGATGTCTTTGAAATATTATAATTGTACCAGTCTCCACCGTCTTTTCTGGCAGCTCATTCCATACATGCACCACCGTCTGCATGAAAAGGTTGCTCATTATGTCCCTTTCATATCTTTCTCTTCTCTCCTTAAACCAATTCTGTCTACTTATGGACTCCCCCACCCTGGGGGAAAGATCTTGTCTGTTCACGCTATCCATGCCCCTCATGATTTTATAATTTCTATAAGGTCACCGCTCAGCCTCTTATACTCCAGAGAAAATAACCCCAGCATATTCAGCCTCTCCCTATAGCTCAAACCCTCCAACCCCAGCAACATCTTTTTAAGCCTTTCTGAACCTTTTCAAGTTTCACAACATCTTTCCGATAACAAGGAGACCAGATCTTGTTGCCATGTTGCATTTCTTGCTGATTTCAGTTTTATTCAATCTTTGTTGTTTTAAAGTTAATTGGTGCAGTAGTAAAATTGAAAGCTATCAAGGTAACATTGAGTTTCCTTTGTCAATACGGTGACTTTATATAAATGATTGACCCTATTGCTTTTCCAAGATAGCCAAGAATTTTGCAAAGATCAGTGGGTAGAAACTTACTTTATATGGCTTCACTTAGCAATTACTTTTTGGCTGCCATGACATCATAGCCAATGATATTTCTGCATTGAAGACATTTTTTGTGTCAAACTTGACACAATGGGATCAGATTTATATTCTTTTACTTCATTTTTCTCTGATTTTAATTATTATAATCAATAAATCCTATTTATTGAATAAATATTGTATTTGTTTGAATTATTGAAATATAAATATTTCATTAAACTCACTGGTGTGGGGTTGATACTTTGATTTGCAATAAATGAGTTTATTCCTGATATTTTCCGTTCTCAATCAATATTCTTAAGCCTGTACTCAAACAATTTCCATAGCTCACTGTTAATATTTTCATTGTTGAAATATCACTTAGATTTTCAGACACACTTTTAGACTTGACTGTACTCCTCAGTCGAGTTTTCCAGGTGAGAAAGAAACTTTCCTTCAAAGGATCAAATCTACTTTAAAAAACCAGTAATCAGCCTTTTTATCTTGTGTGCTTGATTTAAATTTTTACCCTCAGCTGCTAGTGGGTTTTTACTGATCTTACTGCTTTTTGTTTTAATGGCTTGTTTCCCTTATTACTAGCTGTAAACTGCTCTTTCTGGACATTCACCTGGAGAAATTTCTGTACAAAGCTGGGTCCTTCACACTTATCATAAAATCCCTACATGTGGAAACAGGCTCTTCGGCCCAACAAGTCCACATCAACCCTCCGAAGAGAAACCCACCCAGATCTGTTCCCCTACCCTATAATTAGCCCTCACTAATGCACCTAATCCACACATCCCTGAACACTATGGGCAATTTAGCATCCGAGCATCTGGAGGAAATCCACACAGACAAGGGGCAAATGTGCAAACTCCACACAGACAGTCGCCCGAGGCTGGAATCGAACCTGGGACCCTGGCACTGCAAGGCAGCAGTGCTAACCACTGTGCCGCCCCTGTTATTCAACTCTGAGGCCCTTTTTTTGGCTGCTTCCTGGATCTGTTAATTTCTTGGAAAATATATTTTGTGAATTCTTCTCTAGCTGATTTCTGATTTGTTTCTTGATTTTCAATGCAGTCATCATTTTCTTAGCAGTGTATTCCATAATTTCCACCATTTTTTATTGTATGGTTTGATGTCACACTATGAATTTTGGTTCTTTACAGACTGGACAAGGAAAAGGCAAAGTCATAGTCTGCATTCAACTATAAACTTTGAAGTAACACTACCATTCTGCACGAGTATTAAATACTAGTGCTTGTGGTCATCAAAAATATACCAGGTTCTGGCTTATAGTTACATTAAGGACTAACATATCTTCTTTATGTGCTCACATCCATGTGAACTCAGTGTGTCTTCCATAGAATACAGTGTTCTCGTATTTTTCCAAAATGTTTCTTCTAGACTGTTCTAACATCATCCAGACTGTGTGGTATTTATAGGCGAAAGTAAGGACTGCAGATGCTGGAGATCAGAGTGGTGCTGGAAAAGCACAGCAGGTCAAACAGCATCCGAGGAGCAGGAAAATCAACCTTTCGGGCAAAAGCGCTTCATCAGGAATTCCTGCTCCTCGGATGCTGCCTGACCTGCTGTGCTTTTTCAGCATCACTCTAATCTTGACTGTGTGGTATTTATACTCAGTGAGGTGCAGTTCCATGATATTATTGTAAGATTGCTCCAGAATCCTAATTTCTTCACACAATAATCAACAAACTATGACAAGGCACACTGTGCACAACAAATGTGTAGTAGCATCTTTTAGCTGGGTGCGCTCATAATGATTGAAATCAGGAAGGAGAAGGAATATTAAAAATACTGTGGCAGAGAGGACATTCTAATGATGTCGTGTGTTTAAGTACTAATATATGGGATGCAATCATAAACAATGTGACTTTGATCCCACATACTGCCAAATTTTATTATATGTCATGCTGTTTTTGTTTGTCATGAAGTTGAAGCTGGGGGCTACCCCTCTGCTGGACAGACCTTTATAGTGAGGGCCAATCTAGGATGTTGTTGCAAACCTCCAACTGACAGACTCATAGAAACATCAGAAATAGCCTGGGGGCAGGGCTCTGCCCTTGCCCTTGCCCTGACTGGTAGCAGTGTAAAGAATGAAGAGGTCAAAGGGATGCATAGAAAGACTCTGCCCTCGTAAGAAAATTAAATAAAAACATTCAGAGTAAATGCTGAGAAAATCTGTATAAATATTTGCTCTCCAGTCCACATTTGACAAACCTAACAAAACAAAATCAGATAAAAAATGTCCTGTTCTGATGTTTGTTTTTTTAAAAATATTTGAGCTTGTTTCTGACCTTCGAGTCCAAGTTTGCCAGAAAAAGTTTCATTCCCATTGTATCAAAAGATATGATTGAGCTCTGTTAAACAATGCCCTATCATAGAAAATTGACAATATCTGGAGAATTTTGCAGGTCTCGACCATATTGCAGAATGCATTTTCAGCTATAATTGTAGTAAAATAGTTATAAGATTTCTTCTAAGTGACTAGCTGAGATTCTTGGACCATGGTACCAGTTTCAGGAAATGCCAAATTAATAGCAAATAATAATCCTCAAGAGGAAAAATGCAGCTTTTTAAAGTGATTTATCTGCTTCAGATGTTTAACATTTCATTGTGTTAAAAGGACACTGGGATCCACATGCTGCAGCTATAACCAGCCATAATGCAGATGCTTACAATATATTTTGTTTGCTAAACCAGATTTTTGAGTCTCCATGTTACTTACCAACCCCTCCCCATTGCTATTAAAAAAAAAATTGTTTCCTTTCAAGTATTCATATCTACATGAATTAAATTTCAATTAATGGCATTAGTGAGTACAGAGACAATTGAAGTGACCATACAAAGGGCCCTACTTGCCATGTAGCTGGTATTATCGGGAGATGTGCTATGCTCAGACCCCCAGAAAGCATTTTTTAAAATGCCACATTACGCTTTAATAGCAATAGAATGAGCCTAGTCTGTCTAACCACTCCACCCTTATATCTCACATAGTAGAGTAGTGAACCTCCTCGGAACTACTTCCAATGCATTTACATCCTTCCCTAAATAAGGAAAATAAATAGGATTCTGGGTAATCCAAGATGGGGGACGGGAAAAATTTCTGGCTGTAACAGCTGCTCCTTCTTTTTAGGTGTTGGAGGTGATTTCCTCGAATTCCAGGAGCAGCAATTACTGTTTTGACTTTGAGGAAAAAAAGTCAAAACAACAGCAGTTTAAAAGGGAGAAGAGCAGACAATAGGAAGCACATGGTGAGGACAGTGCAGGAGAGAGAGAGAGAGAAAAAAAAACACGAACGAACGAACGAATGAACCTGCACAGTTACTGCCTTTGCTGTTTTTGAATTCATGTGCCGCTGGACATCGGAGTTCATCTGTGAAAATTAACAAACAGTGAATTTCACAACTAATCTTGGAGGAACTGGTTTGCGCGAAGTTCACAATACAGAATCAGCTAAGTTAATTGTTGTTTTAAGTCTGTCCAAGAGAAAGGCTGCATTAGTGAGTACAGTGGTTTCTTTCTTGATTATATGTTTTTGGAGATAAGTCTCTTGATTAAACTTAAAATATAAGACATAGCTATTAGCAGTGTTTTGTAGAGGAATTAGGACGGTGTTATTTTCTGGGTCTGTAGATTATGAAGGAGCAAAAATGGCCTTTAGTACAGTGATATGTACTTCTTGTCAGATGTGGGAGGTTAAAGAGAGTTCAAGGGTTATTGCAGATTATATCTGCCATAAATGCTGTTGGATGCGAATTTTATCAGATTGAGTGGATCGATTAGAGAGACAGATAGAAGTGTTGAGGAATTTGCAACAGCAACAGTATGTGATGGATGGCAGTTATAGGAAGGGGGGGAAAGTCTCAGATACAGTCACATACATGGGTTAACTCCAGGAAGGGTAAGAGAGGTAGGCACCTAGGGCAGGAGTCTTTTGTGGATATACCTATTTCAAACAGGTATGCTGTTTTGGAAAATGTAGGGGGTGATGGATTCTCGGGAACGTAGCACGAACAGCCAAATTTCTGGTATTGAGACTGGCTCTAATGCAACGAGGGGTTCGTCGGCTTCCAAGAGATCGATTGTGTTAAGGGATTCTGTAGTCAGAGGTACAGACAGACATTTCTGTGGTCAGAAGAGAAAAAGCAGAATGGTGTGTTGTTTCCCTGGTGCCAGGATGTCTCAGAGAGGGTGCAGAATGTTCTCACAGGGGACAGGGGCCAGCAAGAGGTCATTGTCCACATTGGAACCAATGATATAGGAAGGGAAAAGGTTGAGATTTTGAAGGGAGATTACAGAGAGTTAGGCAGGAATTTAAAAAGGAGGTCCTCAAGGGTAGTAATATCTGGATTACTCCTAGTGCTACG
>NC_057741.1:7652043-7701473 GCF_004010195.1 Chiloscyllium plagiosum
GAGCACTTTGGGGCCAGCGACCATAATTCTATTAGATTTAAAATAGTGATGGAAAAGGATAGACCAGATCTAAAAGTTGAAGTTCTAAATTGGAGAAAGGCCAATTTTGACGGTATTAGGCAAGAACTTTCGAAAGCTGATTAGAGGCAGATGTTCGCAGGTAAAGGGACAGCTGGAAAATGGGAAGCCTTCAGAAATGAGATAACAAGAATCCAGAGAAAGTATATTCCTGTCAGGTTGAAAGGGAAGGCTGATAGATATAGGGAATGCTGGATGACTAAAGAAATTGAGGGTTTGGTTAAGGAAAAGAAGGAAGCATATGTCAGGTATAGACAGGATAGATCAAGTGAATCTTTAGAACAGTATAAAGGAAGTAAGAGTATACTTAAGAGGGAAATCAGGAGGGCAAAAAGGGGACATGAGATAGCTTTGGCAAATAGAATTAAGGAGAATCCAAAGGGTTTTTAAAAATATATTAAGGACAAAAGAGTAACTCGGGAGAGAATAGGGCCCCTCAAATATCAGCAAGGCAGCCTTTGTGTGTGGAGCCACAGAAAATGGGAGCGATACTAAATGAATATTTTGCATCAGTATTTACTGTGGAAAAGGATATGGAAGGTATAGGCTGTAGGGAAATTGATGGTGACATCTTGCAAAATGTCCAGATTCCAGAGGAGGAATTGTTGGATGTCTTGAAACGGTTAAACGTGGATAAATCCCCAGGACCTGATCAGGTGTACCCGGGAACTCTGTGGGAAGCTAGAGAAGTGATTGCGGGGCCTCTTGCTGAGATATTTGTATCATCAATAGTTATAGGTGAGGTGCCGGAAGACTGGAGGTTGGCAAACGTGGTGCCACTATTTAAGAAGAGCGGTTAAGACAAGCCAGGGAACTATAGACCAACGAGCCTGACCTCGGTGATGGGCAAGTTGTTGGAGGGAATCCTGAGGGACAGGATGTACATGTATTTGGAAAGGCAAGGACTGATTAGGGATAGTCAACATGGCTTTGTGGGTGGGAAATCATGTCTCACAAACTTGATTGAGTTTTTTGAAGAAGTAACAAAGAAGATTGATAAGGGCAGAGCAGTAGATGTGATCTATATGGACTCCAGTAAGGCGTTCGACAAAGTTCCCGATAGGAGACTGATTAGCAAGGTTAGATCTCATGGAATACAGAGAGAACTAGCCACTTGGATACAGAACTGGCTCAAAGGTAGAAGACAGAGGGTGGTGGTGGAGGGTTCTTTTTCAGACTGAAGGCCTGTGACCAGTGGAGTGCTACAAGGATCGGTGCTGGGTCCTCTACTTTTTGTCATTTACATAAATGATTTGAATGCATAAGAGGTACAGTTAGTAAGTTTGTAGATGACACCAAAATTGGAGGTGTAGTGGACAGCGAAGAGGGTTACCTCAGATCACAACAGGATCTTGATCAGATGAGCCAATGGGCTGAGAAGTGGATGTTGCCAGGGTTGGAGGATTTGAGCTATAGGGAGAGGCTGAACAGGCTGGGGCTGAGCGTCAGAGGCTGCGGGGTGACCTTATAGAGGTTTACAAAATTATGAGGGGCATGGATAGGATAAATAGGCAGAAGTCTTTTCCCTGGGATCGGGGAGTCCAGAACCAGAGGGCGTAGGTTTGGAATGAGAGGGGAAAGATATAAAAGAGACCTCAGGGGGCAACGTTTTCACTCAGAGGGTGGTATGTGTATGGAATGAGCTGCCAGAGGAAGTGGTGGAGGCTGGTACAATTGCAACATTTAAGAGGCATTTGGATGGGTATATGAATAGGAAGGGTTTGGAGGGATACGGTGGCAAGTGGGACTAGAGTGGGTTGGGATATCTGGTCGGCATGGACAGGTTGGACCGAAGGGTCTGTTTCCATGCTGTACATCTCTATGACTCTAAAAGCTAATGGTGTTGGGGTGACATATTGGCATGGATAGAAGATGTCCACACTAACAGTGAGTAGACTGTAGGAATAAATGGGTGATTTCCAAGCTAGCAGGATGTAACTAGTTGTGTAGCAAAGGAGTTGGTACAGAAGCCTCAACACTCTATAATTTATATAAACAATTTAGATGAAGGGACCAAAGGTATGGCAGCTAAGTTTGCTGTGGATACAAAGTTAGTTCACAGAGTTGTGAAGAGGAAATAAGAAGCCTACAAATGAAATAGATTGGTTACGTGAGGGGCTAAATTCTGCATTGTCCATGCTTTATACACTTTGACAAATGTATGTATTAAAAACACTTTACTCTTGTCGGTGAGGCGGGTAAAAGGGACAAAGAATTTGGTTTGTGTTTAACTCAACTTTATTAACAAAATATTTACAGAATCAGACAGTCAAACAGCATATACAGACTTTTTGATCCAATTAGTCCACACTGATCATGTTCCCAAACTAAACTAGTCTCACTCGCCTGAGTTTGACCCATATCTCTCCAAAACTTTCCTATTCATATACCCATCCAATTGTCTTTTAAATGTTGTAGCCATACTGCATCCACCACTTTCTCTGGCAGTTCATTCCACACACAAAACCACTCTCTGTGTAAAAACATTGCCCCTCGTGTCCTTTTTAAATCTTCTCTCATTTCAAAAATATGCCCCCTAGTTTTGAACTCCCCCACCCTAGGGAAAAGACCCTTGCTATTCACCTTATCTATGCCCCTCAGGATTTTATAAACCTCATCCCTGAGGGGTCATCCCTCAACCTCCTACATTCCAGTGAAAAAAGTCCCTACCTATCCACACTTGTTTTATAACTCTACCCTCCATTCCCAGCAACATCCTGGTAAATCTTTTCTGAACCTTCTCCAATTTAATAATATCCTTTCTATAGCAGGGTGATTAAAACTGCACAGAGCACTCCAGAAGAAGCCTCACAAATGTCCTGTGCAAACTCAACATGATGTTCCAACTTCTATAATCAAAGCTTAGAGTAATAAAGGCAAGCATGCTAAACACCATCTCAACCACCCTGTCTACCAATGACACAAGTTTCAAAGAATTATGTACCTGAACCTCTGGATCACTCTGTTCTGCAACACTACCCAGGGACCTATTATTAATTGTTTAAGTCCTGTCCTTGTTTGTTTTAACAAAATGCAATACCCTGCATTTATCCAAATTAAACTCCATTAGCCATTATTCAGCCCATTGACTGAATTGACAAAATCTCTTTGGAATCTTAGATAACCTTCTTCACTGTCCACTTCACCACCAATTTTGGTATAAGCCACATAACTGATTAATCATACCTTCTATATTCTCATACATATTGTTTATATAAATGGTAAACAAAAGTGAACCCGGTCCCAATCCCTATGGAACACCGCTAGTCACAAGTCTCCAATCTGAAAAACAACCCTCTACCATCACCCTCTATCTCCAGCCATCAAGTTAATTATGTATCTAATTGGTGAGTTTTGAGAAGATTTGTAGCTAATTGATGTATCTAATTGATAAACGCACCATGTAAGCATTTCTCAAATTCTTCTAAAATTTACTCTCTCTTTCTAGCTGTATCCATCTGAGAAGCAATATTCTCTGCAATGATCCACATGTTTGAGCTGGGATGTTGGAATCTTCTTCCTCTTTGATGTCAGCCTGGCTCTCTTCCACAAAGATGGGTCTTGCAGGTCAGAGCAGATCTTCTCCTGTCTTCCTGGGATGCTATGAGTCCAAGTCTTCACTAAAAGGGCTGAATTCCAGATATGTGTATGTTTTATCCCCTCTCACCCCTGACCTTCCAGAATGTTTTGCAGCCTTCGGCCAACGAGGTCATGAGCTGAGTTTAGATCATCCAGTGGGGCCATGTCAACACACTTTACCGTTGCCATGCTGAGGAGTGTAAACTAGACATACTCAGGTAGTCAAGATGCCAGAATGTTTGACTGATATTTCTCCAATGCACAACCCCTGGACTGGCTGTAACAGGTTCCCCTTAAACCTTTGTAACCAATTTGATCTTGGTTTCTATTGTTCTCTGTAGTTAATGGCTTCTGGCTACTGTTTAATCTAGTTTTCTATCAGTCCTGATTTCTCAAACTGCTGATCAATTTAGAATGTCCATTTTTGGGTCATGATGGCTTGAACTTGCTAATAGAGTATAATGTGGGAAAATGTGAAATTGTTCATTTTGGTTAGAAGAATGATTGGAAAAAAAGATTGAAAGTATATCATCTAGATGGTGAGAAGTTTTAATATGCAGAGAGATCAGGGTGTTCTAGTGCATGAATTGCAAAAGATTCATTTGCAAGTACAAATAATGATAAAAATTGACAATTTTACTTTTTATTGTGAGGGAAATTGAATACAAAAATAGAAATGCTTTTGTTTTACAGGGCATTTGTGAGACTATTTCTCAAGTACAGTTTTAATTTCCTTATTTAAGTAAGAATGTAAGTACTTTGGAAACAGATGACAGAAAGTTTACTTGATTAATACATGGAATGTGAGAGTTCCTAATGAAGGGTGGTTGGGCAGGCTTGGCTCATTCCATTGGAGTTGAGAAGAATAACAGGAAATTGATTAAACCGTAAAAGATCCTGAGAGCTCTTGATAGGGTGGATGTAGAAAGAATGTTTTGTTGGAAATTCAGGAACTGTGGGTCACTGTTTAAAAATAAGAAATCAGGGGAATTATTTTTCTCATGGAGGGTTGTGATTCCTTGGGAACTGTGGTGTTCAAAAGCCAATGGCACTACTCCTTGAATCTTTAAGGCAGAGGTAGATAAATTCTTGACAAGCAAGGGGGGTGGTGAAAGATTATCTTGTGTAAAATGGAATGGGGAGCAATCAGATTAGCCATAATCTTATTGATAGGCAGAGCAAATTCAAATGGCCCATTGGCAGAATCCAGACCGAATTTTTATAGTTGTACGTGCAACTTGAAGATTCACTTTGTTTTTCTTAGTTCATGCAAAAAATGAAAGTGACTGATACTATGCTAGCTAGGAACTAAACGTTTTTTATATTGGTAATATAGTCTATTTGTAATGAACTGGGCCTGAGAGTAGATATGCAATGATATGTGATAGATACAAATGTTTTGATGAAGAATGTGCACTACGTTCAGTTTGTTGTTTGGTAGCAAAGAGTTGAGTACTGCTGGAAAAGAGACATTTAGTTGAAACCTTTCACCTTGTAATCATAAAGACAAATCCTAAGAAATACCAAAGTAAACTGAAAATAACTATATGTATTATATACAAGATGAGAAAAGGTGATTTGTTAGTCAGTGGACTCTATTCGGTATAGGTGTTGCACTTGACTGTAGTTGAATGCACATATTTATGACAACTTTATTAAAATTTTAAACCAGGCAAGCTGGTTGAACAAATGAACCAGAGAATGGTGGTCACCTATTTTGCTGAGTTGAAACAAATTCAATGTGTACAAGTTCTTGAAGTACAGGGAACAGGATATCAAAACATCAGCTCCCAATATTAGCAAATGCACCACACTATGAGCCTCATTGACAATTCTAAACAGGTTGTCATCATAATCGTTTGCATAAAATAAAAGGAAAATACTGAACATGCTGGAAATCTTAACAACACAAAGACCACTGGAAAAAAATCAGCAGGTCTGGCAGTATCTGTGGAGAGAGAAACAGAGTTAACTCTTTGAGTCTATTCCAGTTCTTACTTTGACCCTTTCTCCACAGATGCTGCCAGACCGCTGAGTTTCTTCAGCATTCTCTGTGTTTGTTATCCTTTGCATACTCAGGATTATTTAGCAAACATGGTCCATTCACAAAATCATAACTAATGCCAGACACTGCATTGTAAGCTAACGTGGGCTCTTTGACTATGATCAGTATCATACTTGTTGTGAACAACTAAAGGAGATACAGTATACTGTTTCAAATCGTCTATCAGACTTTGAGACATACAGCTTATACACTGTATACCTAAGATAGTGCTTAAAGGATAGCGTTTTATGAAAAGCTGGCTCACATATCCTTGCAAGAAGTCTCATTACAGTGAATGGATTTCAAATTGCACTTGTTATTAAATAGAGAAATCATTATGCTGGTTGACGAAGCTATACTGGACTTCAAATGCCTTGTAGACAAATTAAAAGGTCAAGGAACATAAACAGCGTCTGGGAAGGAATAAGGTAGTATGCTATATGCCTTGAATAGAAACTTATGGATCACTTATGGACACACATTGTGCCTGAATATGAATAACTCCTCCGGGTTAGGTTCATCTCAAAGGAATGGTTTAAAGAGATGGATAACAATGGTGGTGAGCAGTAAAGCTGATTTGAAGTGATGAGGACAATTTAAGGCACAAGTAATTGACAAACTACCTGACAGCCCTGGTAATGGGACTACATTGAAAGGCCTAAGTACTGGCTATCAGCAAACAATTTGCACTAGGAACACATGTCCTTTACTGAGTACATTGAAACTTGCACACTAACCACATGCGCTGAATATATACAAGGTATCAAGGCAAATTGATCCTGTTTGCTTTGAAAAAAAAGTAATTAGTTTTGGATCTCGAAATTCACAAACATCTGTGAAATACTAAAATGTATTGGCCATCTATTGCTGAGTTAATGTGTCTCATTATGCTACACTTTGTTCTCTACAGCTCAGTGTTAACAGCTTTGATCCCTGGGGAGCTAAAGTAACAGAAAGGTGCTATCATTGGCCTCATTGGGCACAGACAAGCCTTTTTTTTTTGGAAACTATCCAACAAACCATGACTGCATCTGTGTACTGGTATATGCCATTTGGGGAGGTGACTGAACTCAGTCGTGATTATCTCAACAGTTATTGTGCAGGGTTACATTTGAAGTTCAGGTTCTTGTATCCCAAGTATGGTGCCATCTGTACTATTTTGTCCTAAATCAATCATCTTAAGAGAAAGGAGAAAAACGAAATAAAATATTTGTTTTATTTTGAACTTAACTGTTCTATAATGCAAGATACTTTCAATGTAAAAAAATAGTCTCAGAAACGACAAATATACCTCAGGCGTCATCATGGGATTTTCTAGGATATAGTTTATGTTTATGCACAAAAAAAATTCCAATTATAAAGAATTTTTTCTAGGCCACACATATCGTGTAAAGAAAATTAAATTGCATAGGATGGGAGTATGATGAATATTTCCACAAGCAGGGGGTGCTGATAACTCCAGAGTTATACTGCCTACAGTGTGCTTATTGAAGAAACATTTATAACTGTCTACTTGTCCTTATATAGTTTCCTTTCTCTCTGATTCCATATTTGTCCTAAAATGAGGTAGCGTTGCAATCATATCAACATGTAACCACACCCCTGCTGTGCACTCGATTTGAGACAGTTGAAGCTTGCCATCATATCAACCCTTTCAAACAATATGAATCAGTTTGGTGTTTTTTGACATAAGAATCTTCTATTTATAGAGTATTTTTACTGCATGGCAAGAGGCATGTCCATTGTGCCAATCGTATACTTAAGACAGATCCTCTTAACAAATATGGAAATAATTGGTACTTTAAAATACATAATCCATGCTGTATGTACACACATACTGCAAAATATTATGCAGTAAAATAGAACATGCTGATTCTTAATTCTCTGTGGCGATGAAATTAGCCCTAGAATCTCAAAATGAGAGAATACAGAAAGAAACCATACAACCCATTGTGCCTTATGACAGTAATATTCTAATTGTCTAATAATCACATTTGTTTCTGATAATCTTCATTTGAAATATTTTTTCTTTAAAATCACAGTATGAATACAAATGGGAAAATTAGGGTATTTTATTGAAATTATTGATTAGAGAAATTTAATTTTCTTTGTTCAGATCTGCTACAGTTCTGAGAATTGAGCCGGCTGTGTGAATAGGGTCTATGGAGTGACTATGAGCCAGGAAGCACAATCAAAAAGCATCAGATCATCAGGAGAATTGGATCAGTGTCGAAGTGACAAAGGTAGCTTGGAAATCTTGGGAAAGCACTCCTATTCCTCCAGACCCACAAGCAGTGCTGGAAAGATATTTATCTGTTTCATCCAACACTCCTCACCTATCTTCAGCTGCCAGGTTCCCGAGACCCAGGAAGGATACTGGTCAGTATTAAAGTTACAACATAGAGAACACCTAAGGTACGTAACCTCATTAAAATATTTGAACAAGAGATCTGCCTCCTGAGAGCAGGTTGGTCACCTGCCTTGTATCCTGACTCCAGGTTAGATTCATGTTTGAAAATCTTTTATATTTAAATGTTCCACCTGACTCAAATCTACCCATTTTGGGTTTAAACCCTTCGCTTGTTTGAAGCAAAAAGTTTACTTCTACATTAAAATTACAGGCATAAGAACAGCATTCAAATATCCCATGCATTGAAGTGCTGATATCACCAGTAGTAATTCCTAAGTCATAACATTGAATTAAAATATTAAAAACTTATTGTAAATACAAAGGTTGTATGTCTTTTGTTGTAAGTTCTACTTTGAAATATTGCATGGGAATTTCAAAGCTGCAATGATTTCACTCTGGAAAGAAAAGCTATTATGAATGTTTTACTGTTTCTTTGTACTTTTATGCATGGGATAAACTTATGTAAGTACCATACTAAAGCTTAAGTCTACTAAAAGATTATTAATGTTCACTATGCATCGAAAACAGCAGACTGTGGTTAAAGACGCCAATCTAAAGTATTTGAATTTCCTGTGACATAGAACATAGTTATACAGAATCAACAGTAAATTTGCATTCACAGAGGAAGGGAACAACATTATAATTGTAATGTATCCTTGTCTTTTTCAATGACTCCTTTGTACATTGAAGATTTAGCAATTTTTGGAATTTTCAATTTTCTATTATTGTTTCATTGACAATCTCAAGTATTCATATTACAAACACAAATCCTCTTATATTGAACATATTCATACTAGAACATTTTTAGTAATGGTTGGAAGCTTATTAACCCTATCCCAGCCAAAGATATTCAAGACTTTAATTGCAAGAGAACGTGAGTCAGCCATTCGGTTCCTCAAATCTATTTCACCTTTCAGTTATATTGAATAATTGGCTGTTCTGCAATTATACTCTATTTGCACTATATTTCTTCATATCTCTTACTATCCTTAATCCCTACTGAAAAGAAAAACAAACTTGTCAATTTTATTCTTGAAATAATAGATCAGCCCAATATCCTTTGTCATGTTTTAGTGAGTTCAAGACATCAACTGTCATGTAAAGTTCCCTCTGAATCTTAAATTTTTCAAAACTCTTGTTCTTCTAAACTCCAATTTTGGCCCAACATTTCTTTATAAAACAATTCCTTTACCTCAGGAATCAGGCTGATGATTTTTTTTTTCTGAATTGCCTCAATTAAATGGTCAAGCAGTGAACTTGTCTTTTTTTAAACTTTCTTGAATTTTCTGTCTTCTTCTCAAGTGGAGCAAGATGGAATGCTTTCTGTTTGCAGTCTCTGGACATTTCCCATTCTTGCTGCTCTTGGCACTTACAAGTTTTTTAACATTCTGCAGTGTAGCCAATCAGAGGGCAGTGGCCAGGTAGAATTTCCTTAACTTGGAAGATTCTCAGTACTATTCAATCTTCATTTCTCCCTCTTATTAATTCCAATATTGTATTGCAACAAGATGTGCAATAATCTAGATGGATTCCTGCAATGAGCAGATTATGCTATGAAGAAAGATTAAAGGGAATGGACCTAAAGTCTTTGGAATTTATAATCATGATCGTGATCTCATTGAAGTATATAAGATTTGAGAAGCTGTTTCCCTGGTTGGACATTCTAAAATTAGGAGTCAGACTATGAGATGAGCCATTAATCACAGGATAAGGAAAACAATTCTTCATTCAGAGGACTGTTAATGTTTGGAATTTTATATTGCAGAGGGCTGTAGATGCTTTATTATTGATTATATTAGCATTGAAATTGATAGATTTTTGGCCACAAAATAAATGAAGATTGGGTTGGAGAAAGTGACTGAGTTTGTACATCAGCCATGATTTTGCTGATTCAGGGTAAAAGCTCAAGAGATCACATGACCTATAATTGCTCATCTTTTATTATGCACTTATGACATGTTGTGGAAATTCCAAAGTGTTCCTATCTAACGTGCCTTCTGAAGGAGAGAAGCATATCATCAGGAATAACTAAAGCTGGAAGATTATACTGACAAAGACTTGAAATAATTGCCTGGAGGAATCCAACAACTTTTAAAATACCAGAAGAATTACAGGAAGGGTTGCTAAGAAACAAAATAAGTGACAACAATTAATCTGTTAAATCCCAAAGGTTATCAGACTTCAGAGTCTCTTAACTTTTTTCCTTAATTGTTTCCACATGTTATGATTATTTCAAATTACATTGATTCTATTAGTCACTTCCAACTAGCGCACACAGATTTTCCCCGTGAGGAAGATGCCCTGGGGTATCAATTAAGGCAAACCCCTTTGCTAGACTCATTCCACAGCCATCTCCAAACATGTCTCAGAAAATAGAGGTAATCTTTGCCATTCTCCTTTTATGCTTAGCAATACCCAAACAAATAGCAGGTGCAGTTTTTACGAACTACAGCTGCATATTATTTCCTGTTGACACTGAAAGAAAACTCCTTCCAACTCCATTTTGATTTAACACCTTCTCATTCTCCCTACCCCTCCCTCACTTTAGATGATTTACATTGTCCTTAATAGACTTTGCATGTAAATATCAAATTGGCTACACAGGTGATTCACTGGTGATGGTTAGCAGTTAAAAGTGAAAAAGAACATGTCATAGTGATACTGGTGATGGGGAGAAAAACCTGTCCAGCTGTGTGAAAAACACTTCTGACCATAACATTTAAAAAAAAGTAGAAAGCAAATTCCTGCAATCAGGCAGTCGAAGAACTCAAGTGTTTGCATTTAGCCCTGGTACATGTTCTATTACAAAGTCAAATTTAGGCTTTTAAAGTTTGCAGAATGTTAAAAGAATGATCATTTTTTTTAAAAAAAAAGAGATGAATAAAAATAGAAACAAATATGCTTTGGAAATAGCTGCAGAAAATTAGGAGGAAAATGGAAATATATCTGTGTTGAACAAGGATACAAAGGTGCTAGGTTTTTTTGTATGGTAACTGCTGTCCACCTTCATCATTTTCAGACTTACCACCGAAATCACAGGACAATGATAAGAGTAAGGTTATGCAGGATCTCACTCATGTTGAATTAAAACTTCTACTCTACTGGTGGTTTCTCCCAGCCGCATTTCTTCTTTAAAACATTTATAACAAGAATTTTGCTGGTTAATAAAGTACATTGGACAAGTCTCCAAAAATCAATACATTTGTTATTAAATCAGAGTGTAGTTGATTTTTTTTTTAATCTCTATTCTGTGTTACCATCCAACACCAATTTCACACTATTTGATTTTATTATTTACCTCAAATAAAATCTCAACAATGATTGTACAATAAATATTGATGATGGCACTTAATTTTGATCCCTACCCTAGATATAAGGGTGTCTGCAATATGTTGTTTGTGAACATTTTTTTTGAAAATCAGTGATCTGAGAGTTGGTCTTCAAGACCACATATTGTCCATCTCTAATTACCTTGGAGAATGTGATGGTGAACTGCTTTCTCAGACAGCTGCTGTTTTCTGGTGAACATACTCCTATATTGATGGTGGGTAGGGAGTTCCAGAGTTTTGACCCAGCAATGATGGAGATACAGAAATACATTTCTAAGTCAAGGCTGTGTGTTACTTAGAGGAAAAGTTGGAGGTGATGGTGCTCCTATGTATATTAGCAACTGCCTTTATACACTGAATCTTGTTTTTTTTGTGCAGTATTGTGTAACTGTGTACAGTTTGGGGCTCCTTATTTAGGAAAGTATAGAATTGCATTAGAAACAGTTGAGAAGAGAATCACTTCACTGATTGCTGGGATGAGGTAGATCTCTTATGAGGAAAGGTTGAAGATGCAGGCTGGGATTGTATTGATTAAAGTTTAGAAGCATGAAAGATGATTTTATTGAAACATTGAAAATCCTGTCAGGATTTATCATGATGGGTGCTGAAAAGATGTTTTTCCAAGTGCAGGAGACTAGACTTTGGAGACACTGTTTAAAAATAATGGGTCTCCTATTTAAAACAATGATGAGGAGAAATTTATTCTCTCAAAAAGATCATGGCTATTGGGACTCAGTACTCCAGCCAACAGTGGAGACAGGACTGTTGAATATTTCAAGACAGAAATACATAGATCCTTGTATATCAAAGGAGCCTAAAGGCTTTGGGATAAGCAGGAAAGTGGAATTAAGGACATAATCAGATCAGTCACAGAATTATTATATTGCACAGCAGGCTTGAGGGGGTTGAATAGCCTCTACTATTGGTATGTGTCCATAAATAAAAAATGTTAAATTGTATAGATTATTTAATTGACAGCTTTGAGTAACTTGCCTCACCTTCTGAGTGAAAAAGCAGACATACAGAAAATGTCTGATACTTCTCTCTGTAGAATTAAACTGCATTTTTCAGAAATATGTTGAAATACAAATGAAAGCATCTGTCGGATCCTACAGCTTGTGAAAACTAGCGCTTACGTTTGTGGAATTATAATTATTTCTTATTTAACTTTTACAAATTCTCAGAATGAAAGATAAAGTCAAAACTCAATATCAGCTATAAAAAATGCTAAAAGGGATTGACAAAGTAGACATAAAGTGGATTTTTCCACTTGTGTATGTCTAGACCATGAGGTCCTATTTTTTGGATGGGGACTAGCAGATTTCAAACATAGATGAGGAGGAATTACTTCTCTCAAAGGCTCATAAATCTGTGGAATTCACTATCGCAGAGTGTGGTGGACACCAGGACACTGAACAACACTGACATAGAGATAGACTGATTTTTAATTAGTAAAGGGTCATGGAAGAGTAGGCAGGAAAGTGGAGTTGAGGCCGAGGTAATATCAGCCACGATTGTATTAAATGGCAGAAGAGGCTTAAGGGTTTAATTTCCTACTCCTGCTCCCAATTTTTACATGCTTATGCTCTAAGCACTGTTATTAATACAAGTGCCAGTGTCTAAGATAATCGACATCCCCTTTGTGAATAAAGCTGGCCCAGTTCTCATGATGTGACTTCTGTCTTTGCTATGGTGGAATAAAATTTAAGTTTTAAGAGTACCAAACCTGCCATTACATACCTGCTACATACCTGCTAACACTGGAGTGCATGCCAGCCATAAAACACCAACTACTTTATACCTAATACCTGCCCAGTTCTGAAGTAACATTTGAAATTTGTTGCCTCCTGTATCAAGGCCCACATTATGTTTTCACACTGATCTTTTAGTCCCTGATGTATTTGTCTCTGCACTTCTTAATGATTTAATACAATTACTTTTCGCAGTCTTGCTGGATTTGGATGAAATTCAATGGTAATAAATCACAGGACAAAAAATGGAACAAGTGATGTGAAGCTCATGGCATGTACCTCTGTCTGCTGTAGAGTTAGTAAGTCTGACCTAATTTTTAATGTGTGTTAAGGTCTATGATTTAGTATTGAGTATAGATCTTGCAGACACACAGACTCAACATCGGCACAGTTTTGTTTTGCCAGTTTGTGCTTGTTCTTTGACATTATTAATATACAGCATGTACAGAAATGAAGCATCAATTTACAAATCAACTAAGTGGAGAGTCACGATGCACAAAACCTTGTTGAAAATCTTTTGTTCTAGTATTGGGAGAGGTGGAAATAGACCCCTGTTGCCTCTGTTTAAGATGAGGTATGGTGTGAAGAACAGGCTAATTGGAGGAAAGCAGCTCTGGTAGTCAAAATGGCCACAGGAGAGGCCATGTGTGCAAACAATCGAGTGCCATTACTGAGGAACAACATAGGTCACAGATTAAAAATGTAGAGACAAAAGAGAGGATTCAGAAAGGGAGGGAGGAGGGTCCACAGCAAGGCAGGGATGTGGTTATCAGCTGGTCACCCCTACCTGATGTCAAGTGTCTCTGGTGCAGGCATTGAATACCTTTCATTGAGGGACACACCCTGACAACCCCGCTCCTCCACCCCACCACCATCCAACCAGGAGATAATAAGCCAGATGTTCTTGCATGCAGCATGGTGATAGATCCACCTACAAACCAGTGGCAATGGATTGAGATCTCTATATTAATTGGCCTTTTAAGGGCCCCAATTGGCAGTGAAATGGGAAGGTTGACCATGGGTGCATTTCAGCCACAAAATTTCACTGTGGCCGTGAAGATGCCTTTTAGTTGTAAGTGTTTAAATGAGTAATAAAAACCTAAGGAGAGAGGTGAAACACAGAGTGAAGTCCTTGATTCTCACTTCAAAGGTTCTCCAACCTTTTGGTCCCAACAATGAATGTGGTCATTATGGGCAGAGTTAGAGCAGAGATAGAGAGGGGAGACATTTACTCCAAGAGGGAGGAGGAGGAGCCAGGGTCACAACAGGAATCAATAAGTACTCAGGGAGAAATTCTTTTACCACATTATGTGTAATGGCTCCTTTTCATGAAGGAGATGCACATTACAATCAAACACCAGGTACAGGAGGATCTGTAACCTGAGTACAGGGCAAGGACAACACAGCCAATGGCTGTGAAGGTGATTGGCCATGAACTACTACATGTCAGAATTCTTCCATCTGACAGCAGGTGACAGCTCCACCACTTCTCTCCAGCAGTCCCTCATTAGTGCTGGAGCAGAGTGATATCTGATGCTTTGTAAGTGAGGGAATTGGAATGTAATCCGTAGTAGCCCCGTATGCTAGTGGAAATCATAGTGCCTTTTGTTTTTCATCAGATCATGTAATATCTGTATTTAAGCAACCAGGTAAAAGCAGACATTGATTGCTGAGTGACAAGTGCTATTGGCTGACCATTTGATTCACCTTTCTGGTGGCAGTCCAGGCACATGTGGGCACTATGCTTGTAACAAGATTCATGCTGCCACATAAAATTGGCAATTTAACAGTGACTAAGAGATACCTGAGAAGGTTGGGTCAGTCTGAAGAAGATATGCCGTCCTTGGAGAAGCATTGCACTGTTTGAAGTTTCCTGTATCTTGCATAACTTTGCTATCACGAGAGCAAAAACCTTTCCATCAAGTATACGCCAAACAAGGAGGGAGAAGGCAATTGATGCATTCCTCTTCCATCCTGGATCTCCAGGAAAAGATCATCCAATTACTGAACCAAAAAACACAACCCCAATTGCCATTCAGCAACTATCTAAACCATACTTTCCCTCTCATTAACAAATATGCTTGGCCAGGATGCTGAAGAAAACTCTGCCGGCAAATAGCCATTCTAAAACAAATTTAACAAATGAACTGTCCAATATTCTGTAAAGATTCAATGAATAAAACATGTGTATTTACTTAGTATTTACCATCTGCGTAGCTTTACGGTTTGATGCTTCTGTTTAGTGCAATCCCGTTGCCTACTTCATAGCTAACAGAGGGCTGCTGATTTTAAGTGAAGGAGATTGCAAGTGTCTTTGCAGGGCAAACCCAAGCAGCTATAACATGAGAAAGGGTAAATCTGGATTACGTTACCTCAGCGTAGGCAGCAGTAGTCTTGGACAGACAATAGCAAGCAAATTGGAGATGTGGCAAAGTGGAAGCCAAAAGATTATTATCCTGAGGTGCGTATTGAAAGTTTGTGCTGATGGACCCACTACCACTCCTCTGGGATGGTGGCTTAGCAATGCCAATAACCTGTTAGATGACAGAATGCTGAGCAACTGATAGACCCTGCAAGCCATTTTGAGCACTGCTATCCACAGCCATGATAGCAGCAATCTGAATCTGCACAGCAACATGTTGTTACACTACTATCAGTATGAGAAGAAATTGTTTCAAAATATATTTCATCCAAGAACTCTCCATAGAGCAAAACACAGACAAAACGTTTGAAAAATTTAAGGGCACTTATAGAAGAACCTACTGAGATTAAGTGACTTCAGCCCAAACTGTAATCGCACCCCATAGACATGGGCAGTTTCTGGTTGGGCTGTAATGGAAACTAAGGTCTTGGCCATCAAATACTACATTGTGGTCGAGCATCAAAGTTGAGTTTACAAATGTTCTCATGAGGTGAGATTATTCACTATTCAATGGTTTCATTGATAAATTATTGGAATGCATCATAAAGGATGAGTTTGGCCAGCCTAAGAGTCCTGTTGACCATCACCCACTTTTATGATACTCATCAGCTAAATGCCTACAGACAATGTCACAGGTATCTCTAATGTCACATCATCTTCTGCGTTGCATTTGGCAGTGAAAAGGAATCATGAAGTTTGCATAGATATAAGTAAATAAGAAATTAATGGTGTGAAGATATTATATTCTGCACTCCATTAAGCTATCTTAATTGCCTTAACAAAATGCTGGGGTTATTAGGTACCGTGAAAGAAAAACAACGACTCTCAAAGAAATGTGCCTAAGCACGGCTAACAAAATTATTAATTCAAAATATATTTTTTTCACCTACAATGTCATCTTTCTCCAAAGCATTTGTTGAGATACTGTCAACTACCCCTCACCCAAAACCCATTGTGGCCAGGACAAGGTCCCCTGAAAATTTGGGTACATCCAAATATGGTACTTAGAATATTTGGGAAGCAGTTCCTGCACCTGAATAATACCTGATAAAGGTTTTAGTATCATTGTCAGTGAGCACCAGATAATGTCATATTTAGCTGCTGAAACAGAATGGAGACATTAGTGGCTCTCAGGTAACTAGTTAAAGCAGCGCAGGAATATGAGATGAATCTGGAAGGACTAAAAGCTGACTAGAAGATGAGGATGAGCAACCAGAGGAGAGTGAATGGACAAAACAGAGATAGAGATTGCCCTGCAGAGGTAACAATGGCCATGAGAGGTGGTGTTGGCAGCAGCTGGTGAGGTTGGGGAGGGAAAGATGACAAATAGGTGTTGTGGCAATAATTATTTGGAATAAAATTGCAATAATCAGTAATGTGTCTTTTGGCTTTCTGTCATAAGGTGACCACTAATGTGAGGCACTCATTGTAGGTATCCATCTGCCTACCACTTAATAAAGATACAGTACAAGTCATACTGTTGTTATGTGATCAAATTCCATGATATCAATGTGGAGCTGAGACTGAGTGTTGAAGAACTGTAGAGAAGCATAGCTGCTAAAAAAAGGAAAGCTGGAATGTTTGGAATCGCTGAAAGCTGCTAAAAGTCATGTGAAGAAAGAGAAGAAGGAACAAACAAGCTGACTTTGGCTGAAAACGTTGGGCAAAATACAATGGCTACAAATTTTCTTCCCAAATAGCCAGTCAAAATTAAAGGTAACATTAACCATAACTGTCCGTTTTTATACTCACAATGGCACAATGACAAGTTTGTGACAGACTCATTTAGCACACACCAGTGCAGTTACGAGTTGTTACACTATCAGTGTTGAGAAGAAGCTGTTTAAAAGTATATTTCATCTTCAATCTCTCCATAGCGCAAAACCTGGACAGAACGTTTGAAAACCTCGAGTGCACACAAGTGAATGTAACTTATGAATGGCAAGTGTTCAATATTAGAGACTCAAAAATAAAAAAAAGTCTTGTTCAATACATGGCTTACAGAATCCCATGAATTTGTACAGCGTCAAGATAATCAAAGATAAGATTATATTAGACATATGGCCGTAACAGCACATCTACTGAGAGAAGAGAAACCTACTCTCAGAAAAGCAATCAACACATGGAAAATTATTAGCGAAAGCATATTCATGGCAGAACACACCAGGTCTTGCATCAAGGTGATAGACACTCCAGGCTGAAAGGGCAAGATGTAAAAACTGCAGAGGACAGCACATAAAGGAAAAGAAAGCATTTCAACATGAGGAAAGTAGTGTTCTCATTGCAAGAAGCGAAATCATTTTGCTCACAAGTATTTCATCAGAAGGAAACACAACAAGGTGTCACAGGTGGCTACCAGAGAGATATTAGGGAACGATTCTGATAAATCATTTTACACCATACTTTGGAAAAGTTGCAAGTGGTAATCTCTGGGGCACTGCCTAACAACCTGTGGGATTTCATTCTGATTAGCTCTCAGCACATTCAGATTCTTATGCTTGGGACTCTCTTGTAATTAGGGGGATCGCCAAAGATTTAACTGCTTGAGAAAATGTGAAAAAAAATTACAGAACAGCAACAGCTTTGTTAATTTGCAGCAAACTAAATTCCTCAACAATGTCTAGCACTAAATATTCAACTGGAGTCCTAACTAGTTGTAAATTCACCCAAGGTGGCTAGCTCCCATTACTTACAGACCCTGTGATCAAACTCAAACCAGTTCAAACTTCACAATGTTTGGTTGGACTTCAAATGTTCAATTGGATTTCTCTTCAAGGGCTCTGCTGATGTCTCACAACAGCAGCCAAGATCTCAACATTCAAAATTTTGTACACTCTTCAACTGATGGGAGTTAGTTCACTATGTTGACAGCCAATAACATCCCCAAAGCTTTTTCAAAAATTTGTGAAATAATATTCTGCATCATTTGTTTAAAAGTCATGGTTTGAATCCACCCAGAAGTCTGTCCATCTACATGCTGCTTTCTGAGTAATTTTCCATTATGTGAGGTCTCTTTCAGTCAATCTTGCCAAAAAAAGTTGTTTTTTTTTTAGAACTCTGTTCTTTACCTCATGTAGGTTCAAGGCCTAACGCTCATAAACTAAAGCATGAATGAGCTTTCTTTATATTATTGCTTGACTTGACTGCATGTGTTTTGTATCTCAGTTAGTTCAACCTTATGGAAAGGCTGAAAAATT
Organism: Chiloscyllium plagiosum; assembly: GCF_004010195.1. Taxonomy (NCBI): domain Eukaryota; kingdom Metazoa; phylum Chordata; class Chondrichthyes; order Orectolobiformes; family Hemiscylliidae; genus Chiloscyllium; species Chiloscyllium plagiosum. Next base: position 7,670,854 of record NC_057741.1, read on the forward strand.
AGGGTTTCTGTCTTTCAGTCCACTTCTAATTCTTCTCCAAAAGACAGCTCATTCACTCTGACCCTGAGGTTCCAGCACAACTTCTCTCTGGAGCACTGGGTTGTATGGTAGACAGTAGGCAGCAGTCTTGCAAGGTATCCTTGAGAATGTGTATTGTAATGTTTTTCCAGATCTGTTGAGACATCCAACAAATTTCTCAGGCAAGTGTTCCAGTCCCATCTTTCATGGCAGGGTCAGAAGTGGAGATATTTGCTGATGATTGCATAGTGTTCAGCATTAATTACAACTCCTCACATATCAAATGCTGCAAAACATGGCCAATATTCAGGATCGATAAGTTTCAAGTAATATTCACAAGGTACAAATGCCAGCCGATGACTGTCACCAACAAAAGAGGATCTAACCACGTCTCCTTTGACAGTCTGTCAGCAGATCTTCCAGTACCAGTAACCTTGGATTACCTATTGATCAGAAACCAGCCATATAAACAGTGGCTATAAAATCAGGTCAGTGGCTGTCAATTCAGTGGTGATTAACCTACTTCCTAACTTCCCATAGGCCACCCAACACGTCCAAGGTGCAAGTTGGAATTTGCTCACTGACCTGAATGAACATAACTGCAATAGCATTCAAGAGAAACTCAGCACTATCTAGGACAAAGCATCCGGCTTGATTGGCATCCTATTTAATCCATTAAACATTCAGTCCCTCCACCACTGAAAACAATAGCAACACCATGTACTATTTACAAAATGGATAGCAATAACTCCCCAAGATTTCTTTAGCAGCATCTTCTATACCTGTGACCATTATCACCCAGAAGGAAAGAGCAGCAAATGCACGGGGGATCCACATCTGCAAAGTCCCTTCAAAGACATGTAACCAACCTGCATTGAAACTATATAGGCATCCATTCACTGGTATCTGGTGAAAATCTCTGAACTTCCTACGTACCAGCATGAGATGTACCTACACCACTTAGATAGTGTGGTTCAGGAAATGGCACACCATGGACAATGAGGGATTATCAACAAATGCTGGATGAGTCAGGGGTTTCCTAATTCCTTGAAAGAATTTTTTTTTAGCACAATATCACTTATGGTAGTCAGAGACACCTTGAATGTTGAAGAGATAGAAACCAATTTTGATCATAAATGGAGCTGGGTTCTCTGAGGGAAACTTGACCAGATAAACAGACAATGATCTCCTGCTCTTGAGAAATTCAGCCATGACCCTTAGTCCAACTACCCTCTTGGCCTGATAGTGTGAGTTTGATATAATTCAATGTGACAATAAAGTTAATTCAATAGTGGTGAGTCTGGCTATAAAGTATCCATAATGTCCTTTATACAAAATAGGCCAGAGATGATACAGTGGGACAGAGATGCCACCAATCCAGGTAAACCTAGGAGAGACCCACAGGAAGTAAAATTGATTGCCAATGCCACCTTCAATGCTAGAGAATTTGTTTGCGACTTCCCAATGGCATCATTTTCTACTCCGGCGTTTTTCAAAGCTCCACCACCTGGAATATCACAGTCTTCGTAGATATTGGTGCTCTGACATCTCCATGAACATTATTTGAGCTGGTTAGCACCTTCTATCTCAATGAAACTGCCCTTTTGCTGTTTGCACACTTATCTGCCATGTCCAATGGATTCCTCAAACAATTGGAGTTCCCTGGCACTTGATAAAGCGAGATGGAGTGGAAATCTCTGTCTGTGCCATTCCTCCTTGCTGGTAAAGTCTGACAGCATTGATCCATAGCCAATGTAGCTTACCTGGTGATGAAGCTGTCTAGAACCTGCCCTCTCTTCAGACTCTGTTGTGGACTTGGGAAAGACCCTTCCACAAAAGCTCATCACTTTGGCTCTAACCTGTGCAATATCTCCAAATTCGATAGCATTGCATCTCAAAGACACAACCTATAGAGAACATCACAGTATGAATGATCCCAAGGGCTCTTATGGTGCAGTGGTAGTATCTTTGGGCCAGGAGGCTTAGATTCAAGTTGCGCCTGCTCCTGAGGTATGTAATAACATCCCTGAGCAGGGTGATCAGAAAATAGGTTAAAAAAAAGTAATCCCGCTGTTCCACACTTGGTGTTATTGCATTATCCTTAATGGGTTCTGTATTGGACAGATGGAAGCATGGGTGTTTTAATGATGGTGGTGGTTAATTGGTGATTTGGTGGTGGAAAAAGCCATTTGTGTTTGTGCGTCTGTGAGTCTGCACACGTGAGTGAGAGTGAGAGTGTGAGAAAATGTGAGAGAGAGTGAGTGTGTGAGAGTGTGAGTGTGGGAGAGTGAGTATGTGTGAGACAACACTGCCTTCATTCCATGTCTATTAGGCTGGTAATATTCTGCACATTGATAGGCTTCTGACTGAATGACAAAGTTTCCTCCTCACTTGGGATGGATGGCAAGACAGAAATTTGGGAGTCAGTTAAATCACGTGGCAGATAAGTGTGCAATTTTCTTTATTTCTATGTACTGTACTTGTTTATAAACAATCAAAAAATGAAATTTACCATTTGTACCAGTGGCACGCAACACACGCACTTATACTTATGCGCTGACTCGAATATGCATTAAGCTTCATCAAAATAGGTAACAACATTAAATATTTTTCAGAATCAATTCACCATGCTTGAGGTGGTTTTATTTGCACTGAGTACTGCAGATGCCCATTTCCACTGAATCTTACAGGTAAGTTTACTACCAAGATATTCTCTCTCACTCTCCCAAACTAAGCCCTCGAATTTCAGTGAGTACATCTGAGCAAAACAAGAAACTGTTCGACATGATGACTGTGGGTAATTCTAAACATTGCTCAACTCATCCATAAAATTTGCTTGCACGTTTCAGTTTCCAGGTAGCTTTACTTTCTTTTTGCTGGAGTGTCGATATTTTTTAAACAATGTGCCCAGATATATAATGACATATGTCTGCAATAGCTGGGACTTGAACCCAGATCTCTGAACCGGAGATTGGGACACTACCACTGCACCTTAAAGTCCTTTACTGGAATGTACAAAGTTAAAAATCACACAGCACCAGGTTATAGTCCAACAGGTTTAATTGGAAGCACTAGCTTTCAGAGCGCCATTCCTTCATCACAACCACCTGATGAAGGAGCGGTGCTCTGAAAGCTAATGCTTCCAACTAAACCTGTTGGACTATAACCTGGTGTTGTGTGATTTTTAACTTTGTACATTCCAGTTCAACACCAGCATCTTCAAATCATGTTACTGGAATGTATACTTAGAACAAATCCCATTTAGTCACTCCTTTAGTGTAGTAGGTCTGAACTAACTTATAAGGCTACATCATTCCTTTTTTCTATCTGCAGATCTTCAGCTCAGAACCCAAAACTAAGCCAATATTTATAACGTCCTTGTCGCATACACATAGAGTTAAGAGATATACACCATAGAAACAGATCATTCAGTCTAACTTGTCCATGCTGACCAAATATTCTAAATAAATTAATTCCATTTGCCAGCACCCAGCCCATATCCCTCCAAACCCTTCCTATTCATATTCCCATCCAGATGCCTTTTAAATGTTGCAATTGTACCAGCCTCCACCACTTCCTCTGACAGCTCATTCCATACACGTACCACCCTCTGCGTGAAAAAATTGCCCCTTAGGTCCCTTTTATATATTTCCCCTCTCACCCTAAACCTATGCCCTCCAGTTCTGGACTTCCCCACTCCAGAGAAAATACCTTGTCTATTCACCCTACCCATGCCCCTCGTGATTTTATAAATCTCTATAAGATCACCCTCAGCCTCCAATGCCCCAGGGAAAATAGCCCCAGCCTATTCAGCCTCTCCCTACAACTCAAACCCTCCATTCTTGACAACATTCTTGTCAATCTTTTCTGAACCCTTTAAAGTATAACATCTTTCCTATAGCAGGGAGACCAAAATTGAAAGCAGTATTCCAAAAGTGGCCTAACCAATGATCTGTACAAACATCACATGACCTCCCAACGCCTATACTCAATGCGATATAGACAAGTGTACCAAACACCTTCTTCACCACCGTCTACGTGGGACTGCACTTCCAAGGAACTATGAAACTTTATTCCAAGTTCCCTTTGTTCAGCAACACTCCCCAGGACCTTATCATTTAGTGTAGAAGTCCTCTCCTTTAGATTCTAGTCTTGATTTTGTCAGCAACTTAAATACTTTACTTTTGTTCCATGAATACCTAAATGCTTTTACAGCACTGCTTGTGGCTTGAAACAGGAGAGACGCTGTTCACTAATATGCTCCTGAGTCCTCCTCATCGGACTGTAAGCCAAACCTATCAATCAAGCTGACCTCCAGGCGAGGAACTAGAAATGGAAAAAAGATGCACACTGTGGATTTTAAATTTTCTGGATACCAGTCTTCCAGTACAACATTCTCCCCAACCTCACTGAAGGAATTCTCCTGACAATATCATCGTTCAAAAATAAATTTACATCCAGTTCTTCTGAAGTGCAAGATGCTTTTAATGAACTTAAAATAAAAAAATTCAAAATATTGTCAAGCAGATGCTTTTGTTGATTTATTTTAATTGTTTTTGGTGAGGCTGAAGTTTCACATCTGTGCGGTGTCAACTGTGACACTGACATTGGGAGACCAGTTGTTTTGTTAGCCTCTGAATGTTCGGATTATATTGAGGAATATTTGTGCCAAGATCTTGCTCTCACAGAGAAAAAAAACATTGCATAGATCATTTTGCAGATGGGATTTTTTGGTAACTTTAAAGTGCTCATATCCTATTAGACTACATCTAATGCTAAACGAAGCAAATTGCAAATGCATAGTACATCAGGAGTTACATTTGATCATCAGAGAGTGTAACATGAAACAAAATAACTCAATCTAGTATTTAATTGTGTGAGTGGGAGAATTGAACAGATGGAGCTCACATTGGCAAGAAAACGTTCATCCTGTTTATTTGAAATCAACCACCCTCAGTTATTTTATTTCCTGCGGTTGCACTTTAAAGGAGGAGCTGCTTTTATTTTTCACAAAGTATTTCCAAACCTACATTTCATCCATGTTGCCATGTTTTGTCAATAGTGCATGAAAATATTGTCATAACAATTGCCCAGAATTTCTGGGCCACGCTTGCACAGAAATTTCAGCACAATTTACACCAGGTTCCTGTGCTGATCTTGAGAACTATTTATATATTTCGCGCAGCCATTTTGAAAAGTTACAAGAGCAACCAGCAAAAGGAAGGATGCTATCATGACAATCGATACCATACATATCGTTACTGTTGGGTGCTGGATCTGAATCCTCAATGATGATCAGGAAATAAAAGATGTAAGTCCTGAAAGATCACAGCGCTAGGGACCTGGGTTTGATTCTAGCCTCAGGTGATTGACTGTCTGGAATTTGCACATTCTCCCTGTGTTTGCATTGGTTTCCTCCGGGTGTTCCAGTTTCCGCCCACAGGTTAGGTGCAATGGCCATGCTAAATTATCCATAGTGTTCAGGGGTGTAAAAGTTAGTCAAAGGATAAACGTAACGTAACAGGGCAATGGGTCTGGGTTGGTTAATCTTTGGAGGGTCGGTGTGGACTTCTTGGGCCAAATGGCCTGTTTCTACACTGTAGGGAATCTATGATTTCTATGTCACTCAAGAACTCTTGAAGATGAGTTGCTTTTATTCTTTACAACCCAAATTTATTTATGATCTGGAGATGCCTGTGTTGGACTGGGTGTACAAAGTTAAAAATCACACAACACCAGGTTATAGTCCAACAGGTTTAATTGGAAGCACAAGAACTCTTGAAGATGAGTTGCTTTTATTCTTTACAACCCAAATTTATTTATGATTTGGAGAAGCCTGTGTTGGACTGGGGTGTACAAAGTTAAAAATCACACAACACCAGGTTATAGTCTAACAGGTTTAATTGGAAGCACTAGTTCTCGGAACGATGCTCCTTCATCAGGTGGTTGTGGTGGACACAATTGTAAGACACAGAATTTATAGCAAAAGTTTACAGTGTGATGTAACTGAAATTATATATTGAAAAATACCTTGATTGTCTGTTGAGTCTTTCATCTGTTCAAATACCATGATAGTTTCACTTCTTTCATGTGTAAATCACAAAACATTTTTTTAAAAAGTTGCATTCTCAGGTTAACTGTAACAATTGGTGTTAGCTAGACAATATGTTGAAAGTGTTAGCCCCCTGTGTTCCCTGTCTGTGCCATAATGTTTAGACTGATTCTAATCTAAAAAGTGAGGTAACAGAGTAATACATGTATTCATGCAGTTTTGAACAAAGTACAATGTAACTCTGCAAGTATAAATTCACCCCACAAATGTATATGTGTGTGTGTGTGTATAGAGTGTCTTAAGTCTGTGAGAGTGTGGGAGTGTGTGTCTTTGGGAGTGTGTGTGTCTGTAGGAGTGTGTGTGTGTCTGGGCTGGGGTTTTGTGAGTGTCTGTGAGAGACAGTGTATATGCGTGAGTGTAGACTGGTTTAAGTCTGAGAAGATGGATGTATGGGTGTGGGAGTGTGTATTTCTGTAAGGGTGTGTGTGAGTGCCTGTGTATACATGTGTCCGTGTGTATGTGTGTGTAGAGGAGTGTCTGGATGTGTGTGTGTGTATAGTGCAATAGTGGTCACCTGTAATGTGACATGAACCCAAGGTCCCGGTTGAGGCCTTCCCTATGGGTACCAAGCTTAGGTATCAGCCTGTGCTCGGCTACTGTTCACTGCTGCCTGTCCCGAAGTCCGCCTTGAAGGATGGTCACCCGAAGGTCCGAGGCTGAATGTCCTGGACCGAATTTACTTACTTCAAGTCCATTGACTGGTTAATTGTCTGGTGAGTGGGGGAAATCAAGACACACACGTGAATAGTGCCATTACTCTCCCACTGAGTAATGAAGAATGATGCAACATCCTGCTCAAATGGTGACATGGAGGCTGACAATGGACTCCACCATGATCCATGCTTAGGAAATAGGGCTCCAGTGTGGGATGTCAGTATTCCAACACTTCCTGTGACATGCTGCAATTTTTCACAAAATCCCTTCAGTGTGGAAGCCGGCCATTTGTTTCATCATGTTCACACTGACCCTCCCTCCTATCCTACCCCAGTAACCTGGAATTTCCCACAGCCATTCCTATCAAACTATAGATCCCTGGACACTATGGGCACTTCAGCATGGCCAATCCACCTAACCTACTTAACTTTGAATTGTGGGAGAATTGTTGCAGAGAGGATGTTGCATCATTCTTCATTATCCAGTGGGAGAGTAATGGCACTATTCACGTGTGTGTCTCGATTTCCCCCACTCACCAGACAATTAACCAGTCAATGGACTTGAAGTGAATACATTTGGGTTGAAAAGAATCAAACACGTGAAGAAACATATTTCTTTCTCCCTGCAGAGATTCATTTTAGAAAATAAACACTTCTGGTTAAGACAAAGAGGGTAAGGTGTGGAATTTTCAGATGGCTGCTGGTTTGAATTTCTGGCAATATGTGGATGTCATCATCAAATATAGGTAGTTGTCACTAGGAAACACTGTTAATGCTTCCTGTGGACTCTCTTCAAGGGGGCAATCAGGTTTCACACAGGATTCACAACAAGGATTTTTCTAGAGACAGGAGACTAAAACTGGCAAGTTCTTTTCCTTCAGCAGGCTGGTTACCAACTACTCCAAGCAATATCCAATGTAGACACTGCAACCTGACCGTCAAACCCAGGCAGAGAGTCTCCAGTTAGCAAGTGATAAACACAAGACATTTGACTTCCAACGAATGATAGTCCTTATTCTTGATATTACTGCAAGTTCCTGGATGTTACTATCATGTTTCTGGATCACTCTGACTACAGCAAAAAAAAACCACATGTTCATAATTGATGAATCAAAACTGCTTGCTGGCCCACAATAGGAACAAGTAATCTCTATAAAGAGATCTCCAATGATCCTTTCATATAAATGAGTAAGTGGGGTGCAGGGTCAATGGTTAAATCCTCTTCTTTTTTAATGAGTTTTGAATTCAAATCTTTGTGTAAGACGTGTTATTAAGAAATCTCATCTGCAGACATATTTGAAATTTTCATTGAAATTAGTCAACTGGAAAATATAGGTCACAATGCTCAGATTATTTCTCTTTAGATAGCATTTTCTGCATGAGAATCTCAATAATGCTATTTGGAAATCTCTTTGTAAAATTCTGAATTTGAAGACTTTCAGGTGAAGTGACTTTGGTGGATTGTTTTAAAATTAATTCTAAATTATATTTCCCTTAAATCAAAATCCTAGGTTTTTAAAGTTATTTAATGAGATTTAAAACATTAATGCTCCATATATTATATCATAGAAAAGATGAAGTTAGAGGGCTATCAAGGTAAGGTCGGAGAATTGGACTATCTGTCAACTAGCTCTTTCGAGAGTCAGTACAGTCATGATGGGTCAAATGGCCTCTTTCTGAACTTTGGTATTCTACGGTTCTATAATTATGACATTTCCTAAACTTTTCCCCCTTGTTCGGTTTCTCATTTGCTTTAAGAACATTGACCTCTTCAATTAAAGGGCTAGTCAGCACTTCTGAAAACATTTGGGTTGGTGCCTGTTGCTTGGATTTCCTATCGAAGAAATGTTTTTCCACCTTAATGGCACAATACAAAACTAAAGCTGTTACTGTGTGAATGTTCAATGAGAGAGAATTGTAGGATAGTTCATTTTAGGCACCTTTTACAATGGTCCATTAATATTCATCGTCCATGAAAAATAACTATCTAACAAATTGAAGTGGAAGATTTTAACTCTCTGCTGTTTTGAAATTTGCTGAGATAAATACAGAGGAAAATGTAGCATTGGGGCTGGTGGTAGAGGAGGAAGAGAGTGAGGCTTGCTCCTGATTTTCATTCAAATCAATGAAATTAAAATAGGTCATGTTTTGTAATGAGTAGATTAGATTCCCTACAGTGTGGAAACAGGCCCTTCGGCCCAACCCGTCCACACCAACCCTCTGAAGAGTAACCCACCCAGACCCATTTCCCTCTGACTATTGCACCTAACACTATGGGGCAATTTAGCATGGCCAAATCACCTGACTTGCACATCTTTGGACTGTGGGAGGAAACCAGAGCACCCAGAGGAAATCCATGCAGACACGGGGAGAATGTGCAAAATCCACACAGTCAGTCACCTGAGGCTGGAATCGAACCTGGGACCCTGGTGCTGTGAGGCAACAGTGCTAACCACTGAGCCACCGTGCCACCCATAGTCTTCTCCCTGTTCAATATTCCTCCGTTCTCTGCTCAGGTGATCCTCAACATCCTCTTGAGAGAAATAAAAATCAACCTGCTGAGTTCAGTAGATGGTAGTAAGTGAAGGACATTGACTTGGAAATAAGACAAACTCCCACACAGTTCTGGTTAAGTTTGGAAACAAGGAAGCTGATATCTTGAAGGCTCTCATTTCCTCAAAGCCTTTTAGCAACATAGCTCACATACTGTGACACCATGGTGAGATAACAGAGAGGGAGGGAAGAAGTTGAAGTCAAAAACTTGAAATCTGTACAAATCACTAAAAGGTTGCTTCTTGCGTAGTAAGATATAACTTACAGACGACCTAACGAGTAAAAAATCTGCTCTGTCCCTGGTGATCAGTGATTAGCCAGCTATTGTGTGTTGCCAACTGGAAGCACTATTTTTCTAACTCAACAGGATGGGAGCAGCATAGTTTTCACAAACTTTGAACAATGGCTGATGTACTACTGAATTACACACAAAAACTGTGTTAAATTATCAGATTTTCAAAATCAGATCATTTTAGCACTTCTTATCCCTAATGCAGACGCAGGTAATCTACACAGCTCTATCAAACTCAATACAGTATTATAGCTTTTACACCACTGCCTACTAAATATAGTTTTAATGATGTGTTGCAACCATTAAACTGAGAACCCTGGGATTTATTACAAGCACAGCCTTTGCTCAGGCTGTTCTCATTGCAGTTGCACCACTCGAAACTTTACAGACACAATAAACAAGAGCAGAAAAGAAGTACATTTATAGATGGAGGTTTTCTTTTATATCTAATTGTCTGATTGTGACTTAAAGATAAAGAATACCATTTGCTTTTAACAGCTTTTGATATCAAAGTTAGGAAGGAAAAGTTGAAGCTGAAACCACAAATCTTGGTGAAACATGCCACAGGCAGCACATCATATTCCCTCTGTACCCACAGGGAGTCATTTGGCACAGCTTCGTGTTTTCCTTTCTGTTGAATCACATGAGGCTGGCCTCCCAGAAATATGAGAATGCAACCCTGCCTATCAGACATCACCCTCAAAAAGCATGCAAAATGCATTAACCTGGAGAACGTTCATGTTTTAAAATATCTGATGCTGCTCCAGTCACAACAAAAGCTGTCTTCAGACGATCTTAAAACAAATTTTTTTATATGGATATATATCATGTTTCTCTTGTAAGTGCTGAAACTGAGATCATTCACTTCAGTATAAATTTCAATTGATCTGCATAAACTCTACTCTCTGATGAGAAAGGGAAAGAGGTAAGAATAAGAAAATAAGCATCAATTCTTGTTGGAGCTTTGGTAGAGGATCTGCAGGCTCCTCTCCAGTATTTCATCAAAGTCGGTATTATTCAATTACCAATCTAAATGAGGACTACTGACTAGCTATTCGACTGTGGGAGGCAATACCTTTTTGCCTGATCCTTTTCTCTAGATCCATGTCTGCATGCTTTCGAGCAGGAAGTCGGCAGCCATCAGGCTTGGAAACTGGCCAATTCTTCCAGTGTCAACAAAGGGGTAGGGAGCCAATTATAGTACCCCACCTCGAATCTGCCTTAGATTGGCTAACTGTACAGATTTCAGACCCTGGCATCACTTCATGATGCATCACTTCACGATGCATCACATGGTATTTGTACCCAATCAGAAGATTTGTAATTATAATAAAATAACTTTCAGGATAGTCTTTTAAGTTGAAAAGACTTGCATTAGTCAGATCAATATTTCAGGATTAAATTTTTAAAAAACTTTTTAAAAAATGTTGCCAAGAGATTTTGGAGAATCCAGATTATATTGCATCTGATTTTCCTGGAGTCTCCACAAATAAAATATGGATCATCTGGGCATTGTCAAGAATTGTCAGGAGAAAATTGGCAAGTTGAGTTGATGGGCAATGCTGATACACCAGCTAAAGGACATAGGAGCCAATGGGTGGCATGGCAGCACAGTGGTTAGCACTGCTGCCTCACAGCGCCAGAGACTCGGGTTCAATTCCCCCCTCAGGCAACTGTCCGTGTGGAGTTTGCACATTCTCCCCGTGTCTGCGTGGGTTTCCTCCGGGTGCTCCGGTTTCCTCCCACAGCCCTAAGATGTGCAGGTTAGGTGAATTGGCCATGCTAAGTTGCCCGCAGTGTGGGGTGAATGGGTCTGGATGGGTTGCTCTTCAGAGGGTCAGTGTGGACTTGCTGGGCCGAAGGGCCTGTTTCCACACTGTAAGTTATCTAACCTAGTCCCTGGACAGTGGTAATTTTCTGCAAATAGACTAGACTGTGCTGAAGACTAAGGACTGCAGATGCCATAAACAGCTGATTGTAGTTTTGGTAGCAAACATGTTAGCTCAGTATTTTTGCAGGAACTTTTCTCCTCCTATCAGTTCCTTATTGCATTTGCTTCCATCGCCCGCTCTCTGCCTTTTGTTGCTTCTCTTCCTTGTAACCTACTATTGAGAAACCTACCAACTAACTTTGGGAATGAAGTGACTGGAACAATGCTGAACCATTCTAGTTATTGCTTTAAATCCTTTCTCCCTGTGTCAGGTTTCATCAAAGTGGAGTGTTGAAATGTTGGTTAAATCCTGTCCCCTTCAAATCCTGGGAGAAACTGCAGATGCTGGAGATCAGAGCTGAAAAATGTGTTGCTGGAAAAGCGCAGCAGGTCAGGCAGCATCCAAGGAGCAGGAGAATCGACATTTCGGGCATAAGCCCTTCTTCAGGAATGACAAGGACAACCCTTCAAATTCTGGTCCATGTATATGACAAGATTGTCAACTCTTTTAATTTGAGTTATCAGGATATTCTTGGTACTGCCCCTCAGCAACACAATGATAAATGGGTAGATAGAGTTTACCTGTGTTTGCGTGTTTAGATAATCACCTGCAGTGACTTTTCTTTCCACTTTGGCACTGTCACTTCTTGAATTCACAAACTCTCTTTGGTTTCATGTTTGACCATGAGCTGAACCTTTGGTCTTTATAGCCTCATCTTCACCAAGACCAGGAGATAATGGCTCCCTGCTCCACCCTTGCCTCAGCCCTTCAGCTGCTGAAACCCTCAACCTTGTTTTTATTACCTCCAGACTTGTGCATTCCAATTCTCTCACACATGTCTGTCACCTACACTCTTCTGTAAACCTGATCACATGGAAAACTAAACTGCCCAAATCCTACACCAACTTCTATTGATGCATTATCTCTCTGCTCTCTTTGGGACCTTGATTAGCAATTTCTTAATTGAAATATTCCCATTCTTGTTTTCAAACACATTTGTGATCTTATTTCTCTTTCCACAATTTCTCCCAAACCTACAAAATTATGGCCCGTTGTGCATCTACAATGTCTGGCTCCATTACTCATCCAGCTGCCTCAGTTTGAACATCTGCCCTGATCTTCCCTACCTTTTTGCAGATCTTTCCTCTTTTAGCATGCTCCTCAACCTTTATGACCTTATTCTGCAAGCTTTTGGTCATCAGTCCAAATATTTCTTTACATGGCTTGGTGTCAAATTTGTCCATTAATTCGCACACCAAGTGCTTAAGGTGTTTTACAACAAAAAAGCTGGGTAAAAATGTGTATTCTTTTAGATCCGGGAATCAGCGCTGGATTCTCTCTGTTACTCTCTTAGTCAATTGTATGGATTAAAGTATCACTGTGAAATGCCCTTGGCTTCTGTTCCCTCTCTTGACACTCCAACAGTAGTTTTGAGTACAGAACAGGTGGTTTCTATTCCCAGATGGACCGAGTCATTCACGGAGATTTATGCACTGGATACAGAAACCGGTAATTCAAGCAGATTGTAAAGTTTCTATGCATTAACTGCTTTAAAAGGCTTTGTAACATACAAGATCCAATAATCCACTGTGTGGCCACAACTTGACCTGCACAGTGAAGGCACTGGCATTCTGTATTGTCTGAAGTACTCAGAGATCCAAAACTTAGTTTTCACTACTTGGTCTCTCAGGTTTCAGAGATGTTGGACATCTGATGCATTTCAGCCAGGCCATGTCCCCATCAAAAATTCTCCTGACAGCAAGAATTCCAAGATCAAAACAACATCCTTTTCAGAGTCTGCACAGTTAGTCTCCTGAAAATGTGGTCTTCCCACTGAACTTTAAGCTGTAGTACAAATGACCTGTAGTGTCACAATTAATTGTAAACATAACATTTCATCAAATGTGGATTCTGTTCGAATGTGTCTGACTTTCATTAATTTCATTTGATTAAAGAAACGTTTTTAAGAAAAACAGAATACTTCAAATGCTGGAAATGCTCAACAAGTCAGATATCATTTGTAAGGAAGAGGAGATGTTGATCAAATGGCATAAAAAAAGGCAGACTTCTTCATCAGAATGGAAGGATGGCCGAGGTGAGCAGCTTATATAAAGGAACAGAGTGAAGAAATGGGAATCGGAGAAGAAAAGGGAATCACGGAGGAAAGAAAAAGAAATTCTGAAGCAATCAGAAGGAGAATAATGTTTAACCAAGGAACATTATAACACCATAAGGCAAAAAGAGAAGTGATTCAAGAAATATAAGGTAATGTGGGAGACAATGAATGTGTGAATACTTATGGCAGGCTAGTTAACTTCAACAGTGGGGTTGTAAAAATTTCACAGGCTGCAAGAATCTGGTCTGTGAGTCAGAGGCATTAATGAAAGATTACAGGGAACAGATAAGTTGCCCATCGAAAGTGTAAAGTTCCTGAGCAGTTGTCTTGTAGGCCCGCAGGCTAAGGCTGGACATGTTCTTGAGATATATCTTCAGTTTTACATCCGATCTCTGATCCAGATACCAGAAGTTTTAGGCCAATAAAGAGCTGGTCTTAGCTGGATTATTAGCTAGATGACTCTCAGTAGAGGAAATGCCTTCCCACAAAAGGGAAAAGCAGCTTTTCTTTGCTAAAGAAAATTGAATAATGTAAAGTTTAAAATGGGTGATGAAACAGTCTTTTAAAACAGATGAAAACCATACAATAGACAATAGGTGCAGAAGTAGGCCATTCTGCCCTTCGAGCCTGCACCACCATTCAATATGATCATGGCTGATCATAGGTAGCATTCACATTCTTGCGAGTATCTCATCAGAAATATTACTTTGAATTTTGGTGTTTACTGTTACGTCAGCAAATGCAAGTTGACTTGTATCCAGCAAGAACCCATACACACCATTAAGCTGCAGACATATTGCAATACACCTTTGAAGCAGCTGGGACTTGAATCCAAATCTGGTCCAGAGATAGGGACAATACCACCACACCATTACAACCCTCCTTTACTGAGCTGTAATCTTAGTTTTGTTCAGTGATTTTGACCAATGCAAGTATGTTTACCAGCATAGAGAAGAGCTCCCACTCTTTCAAATTGTGAATTAGATGGTGAATCACAATGTCCACCTGAACAGGCAACTGGAATGTTGGTTTAATGTTTCAGTGAAGGAAAATATTTCCAACAAAGCAGTTTTACTTATGGATGGAATGTGGGTGTTACTGACAATGCTGGCCTTTTGCTGTCAATCCCTAGTTGCCTTTGAACTGATAGCTTTCTAGGCCATTTCTGAGGGCAGTTTAAGAGGGCTCTGGGTATGAAGTTACAGGTAGGCGAGGCTAGTAAGGATGGCAGATTTTCTTCCCGAAAGGAAGGGCAACTGTGAACCAGATATATTTTTACAACAATCGTCAATGCTTATGTTGTCATCAACAGAAGGCTTTTAATTTTTATTTCATTGAAATTGGTTTTCATTGAATTCAAATGTCACCAACTACCATGATGGGATTCAAACTTATATCCCCAGAACGTGAGCCTGTACATCTGGATGATTAAATTAACAATGCAACTACACGTTCTCTGTAATTGAGTATTAGACTTCATTTTTCACTTATGTGCTAACTTAAGTCTGTAATTTTCTGACTTGGAGATGAGTTAATGGTTATAACTGACCCAAAATGACACATGAGAATGAACTAAAGTTGCTTTGTTGCTAAGAAGACCAAAGCAAACATTAAAATACATTTAAGATTATATATAATCTGGGATTTGAATAGTTCATTGGGTTAAAATAATATCCTTTGTAGGTCTGCAGGTGCTGTGGTTTTAATTAAACCCAAGTAATGGAGATTCAGGGGCTGGTGAGAATTAAAATATACAAGGAGGGGATTTACTGAGTGTCTCACAGCAAGGTAATGTTCCTAAAATCATTTCCCTTTTCTGAACCCTCTCCAGCTTGATACCATCCTTCCTATAACTGGGTCACCAGAACTGGACGCAGTATTCCACAAGAGGCCTCACCAATGCCCTCTACAATTTAACATAACGTCCCAACTTAATGGACTGAGCAATGAAGGCAACCATATCAAATGCCTTTTTAACCATTCTGTATATATGTGACGCAAACTTTAAAGGATTATATACTTGCACCCCTGGGTTTCTCTGTTGTACAACACTACCCAAGGCCCTACCATTAATTGTATAAGCCCTACCCTTGTTTCTTGTACCAAAGTGCAATACTGCATACTTAACCAGTTTGAATTCCATCTGCCAATTTTCTGCCCATTGACCATTAACAGGGTGACCAGAACTGGATACAGTACTCCAGAAGAGGCCTTACCAATGTCCTGTACATCCTTAACATCGTGTCCCAACTCCTAAATGCCTTCTTAACCACCTTATCAATATGTGATGCAAATATCAAAGAATTATGCACCTGAACCCCTAGGTCTCTCTGTTCTACAAAACTGCTCAAGGCCCTACTTTTAAGCGTATAAGTCTTGTCTTCATTCAATCCAAAATGTAATACCTACAATTTATCCAAATGAAGCTCCATCTGCCACTCTCCTGCCCATTGATCAAGATCTCTTGTACTGTTAGGGAGGGAGTTCCAGGATCTTAACCCAATGTCTATTTTTCTATGGATTTGCTGCCTTGTCTTTCTAGGTGCAGAAGTTTAGAAGGTGTTGTTGAAAGAGCCTATGTGATCTGTTTAGTATGTCCACCATTTAGATGGTACATACTGCTCCAACCATTTGTCAGTGGTGAAGACAATAAAAGTAGAACAGGTTAGATAGGACGTGTTTTTAGATGTGTGCCCAAAGATTTAAGATCTATTAAAAAAGGCATGTTCTGCATTCAACCCTGCTACACTTGCTTTTTTTAATTGTCTGCTGAATTTCCAATCTCTTCACATGTTCAATTCTGAGGAAGGGTCACTGGTCCTGAAACGTTAACTTTGATTTCTCTCCATAGATGCTGCCAGCTTTTGTTTCTGATTTCCAGCATCTGCAGTTGTTTCTGTTTTTATGCCCCAATCCAAGGTACACAGACAGAACAGCCTCCCCAACATGGTAGCATTCATGAGAGAGCATGCCTGCCATTCCCGGCCACCTGGAAGGAAACCTCCTCCCAATGTGTCAGGTGGGCACACATTGCCAGTAATTTTTTTTTAGATTACTAACTGTGTGGAAACAGGCCCTTCAGCCCAACAAGTCCACACTGACCCTCCGAAGAGCAACCCACCCAGACCCATTCCCCTACATTTACCCCTTCACCTAACACTATGGGCAATTTAGCATGGCCAATTCACCTAACCTGCACATCTTTGGACTGTGGGAGGAAACTGGAGCATCCAGAGGAAACCCACGCAGACACGGGGAGAACGTGCAAACTCCAAATGGACAGTTACCTGAGGCGGGAATTGAACCCAGGTCTGTAGCGCTGTGAGGCAGCAGTGTTAACCATTGTGCCACCGTGCCGCTCATTGGCTCCTATTTCCTTTAGCTGGTGTATCAGCATTGCCCATCAACTCAACTTGCCAATTTTCTCCTGACAATGGTCAAAGTGACCAAAACCCTGAATGTTTTCACTTCTGACTCCTTCCAGAAATCTGCTGGTTACATCTCCAGAATAATAATCTCACGATCTGTGGTCCATTAGTTTATCAGCTTGAGTCATCAAAGTCCACACTGATGTTCCCTTTGACACTGAGGCCAGTCAGAGACAGAGAGCTGTTGGCTATGCTGCAATGGCTGGATCCCCACAGCCATGCACTTCCATGCGATGAGAATGATATACTTTCATTTCAGCCTGCAATCTTCAACAATCTTCCCTTCCTGTTTGAAACCAATGGAACATGATCTACATGTCTGCACAAAATATTCTGAGACCTTCTGTGATTCACCAATTCTCTGGCAGTCAAATGTCTCAGGGTTGTATGACTCCACAGAGAATCAGGGGCATTTAAGGTATATGGTACCATTTGGGCATGTAGCTGATAACATCTGGAAGGAACCCTACTTTGATATGAAAGGAAGAGACAGTATGAAGGAAACAAATCACAAAGGTGAGCATATAGTAAAACCATGGGTTTGTGAAGGTGTGGCTGAATTAAGTTGACAGATCTATGATGCTGGTCAACACACTCTATCAAGAGTCTCCAGCAAAGTTGTGACTTTCTTGGACAATAATTGAGTCTCATCTGCTTCCTCCGAGTCCTATGTGGAACCACTCCTGAACTAAAGGCAGGCAGTTCGTTACCCTGCTCTGACTGATCTGATGTCCATGGTGGACATCCTCTTAATTTTGTGCCTTTTGAACCCAGTCGTCAAAGGAGGTAGTATAAAAGTACGGTTCTTTAGGTCAGTGAGGGCCAGGGATTAAAGAAAAGGGAGTGTCTTGAAGATGTCCCACTGTCACATGCAAACGTCAGGGATAACCAATCTCTCCACCCACATGTGGATGTGTTCACCTAAAAATCTGTAGTTGAAGATGGTACATTTTATTTTGTTATTTATTTATGAAATGTAGAAATGACTGACATGGTCAGCATTGGTTGCCATCTCTAGTAAGGATTATGGTTAGGCCAAAATAGAAATAGCACTTACACCCATCAGAATGTAGTTGAAAGCACATAGAATTTGTGTTTATATATCTCCATTCACTAGCTCAAGACATTCCAAACTGATTTGCAACTAATGTGCCACATTTAAAATGTGGTCACTGTTTTATTTTAACCAAAACTACAATAGCTGAATGCTAATTCAGAATATCTGAAATTAGGTGTTCCATAGTAGTCTGATTGAAGTGGAAAAATGTTCTAATCCAGTTTAATTGACATGGAAACTTGTTCCATTCTAGAGAATATGAAATGGGAAAAAAGTTCCCTTTGGGGGGCTGCTTTCATATTTAGCCATATTAGGTTATAACTAAATGGTAAAATAGTTTAAATTCTGTCAGCTCTGTTTCAGAAATACCTAGGACAACATAAGCTCATAGATGAGTTTCCATCAAAACTCAGCTCATATTTATGTTTTTTTTAAGCAAATCATTTGAATTATAACTACACTTTGCTTATAATAGTTAACATATTAGTTCTGAAGTTTGACAAAGTATCTATTGTATGAGAATATCCTAAACCCTTACACTAAGGGGACGTTGGGTAATATTCCATTACTAATTCAATCATCAGGAATCATTTATTTAATATAAGTTGAATTTCTTGGTAAATGGACTTTTATAAAATTAATGAAAGAACTTATTGATTAGAACTCTTCTGACTAGGGTTATCATGAATCTACAGTAAAATTGTGATAAGTTGAATCGCAGAGTCCACCCTCTGTGCTTCAACATGACGAAGGAAGCTTCTATGTAACCTCATTTGCATATTAACAGGCTCAGTGCAGAAAATGGCAAAAGAAACACAGTGATACATTAAATATGAAAATTGTCTTTATTTTTAAATATGCTTAAACCTCACAATGGCCTAGCATTGTACTAAAAAGAGGCACTTAAAATAATTTCAGTGTAGTACTGGAAAAGCACAAAAATCTTCCTCCACGTAGCTTGCTGTTTTCAGTCAAGTCCAGCACATTGGCAGCACAGTTCGACAAGTATTTTCTATGGTTTTGTACTGCAGTATGAAATCCCAGACTGTGCATGTGGCCTTTGTGGATTCAACTGGGAAACAAGCAAGTGAGAGGGTAGCCATTCATTGGATTCTTCCTGTTCATCATCATCAGCAGGGTGGTCCTTGGTATTGTTCACTTTCCATCTATACCTCAAATATGCTGGAGGTCATCCAGGTCAGTTTATTAGCCTCATATTGAATGGGTACTTCCTTGGAATTCTCACAACAATGTGATTTCTTGAACTTTTCCATCATAGGAAGTGGCAACTTTTTGAAGCCATCCGCGTTGGCACAGATCAGAGCTGTGACATATTCCTTGCTTTGCTTTCCAGCATTACACATTTTGTCCTTAAACATTGAAGACTGATTTAGACAATGATGGTAAAATATTTCCGTTTTACTCTAGTTAAAAGTGACTTTTGATGCATACCCATTCAAGATTTTGGCAAGACCATTTTTCAGACATTGCTCCAGACTGGTCTATAATTTCACACTGTACAGCAGCCTAACACATTAGTTGGCATGGTCCTAGGATGAGTGTGTAGAGTTCAGCTAATTTGTTATCACCAGTCCAAAAATGTATCTTATCACTGGTATTTGGATTGTTGGATTTCCTATTTGCCACAGAATAGTTGGCAATTACCTAGAACTGGAGAGTTTCAGGTTTATCAAACTTGGCTCATTATGATTTCACCGTATATACCAAGATTAACTTGACCCACATTACCAAAGGAAAGCTGATGCATAATTTATTTAATTGTTTGCCTATGGTTGCATTTGCCGTAGTTACTGGACTTTGCCTAACCTTTCTCATACTTTTACAGTTAGAAAACCAAACTACTTTTCCTGTTGAATTTTAAGAATATTTGATGATGTGTTATTTGTATTTGACTTATTGCTAATTTTCCTGGCCTCTTGGGAGGAATGGGCTTGCACTACAATATGACAATTGTAGTGATAGGAGTGCACCATTCTGACATGCGAATATTGAAAGAACGAATGAACACTCGGAATGTTGGTGCAGATCTGGCACCATCAGCGGCGAGAGAAACAGAGCTGATATTTCGAGACTAGTATGACTTCTTCAAAACTGAATAGTGTTGGAATTAAGTTATTTTTTATACTTTTGACAGAGGCAGAGGAGGAGCTAGAGGACAAGTATTTGCTAAAACTCACCAGAATCGAAATATTCATTTGGTTTCTCTCTCCACACATAATCTGCTAAATTTTTTGAGCATTCTGTGTTTGTTTCAAATGCCCAGCATCAAAAGAAAAATAACAGTTTTGTCCCACAGCTAGATATTTCATATTACCATTTTGATTAAATCTGGTCCGTGTTGGTTGGTACGTACTTGAAAACGATAGCTAAATTAAGAGACCTTATATGGATATAGTTTCTCCACTCATAAAGCTTTTGAACTTAAGGTGAAGGAGTTTCTGAACAACATTCCAACACAGAGATCACAGTAACGTCATATCTTTTAGAAGAACTGAATGATGATAACCTAGAAATCTGATCACTTTGACAAATCAAAAAAGCATTGTTAAAGAAATTGGGCTCAGTTTTTAATTCTAAAAAAGATGGATTTTGATTTATTTAAAGTTTTGTGCATTCAACCTGTGCTGGCTATAGGTATTATTATTATTATTGTTGTTGGTACATTGTCGTTGTGCAGTCATTAGCATTTTAAAGTAGTACATCTTATTTACTGATGAAAAACTCTAATCAGTTGATACTTGGAGGAATTTATTTAGCATGGCTAATATTATGAGGTTGACTTTAATCCAGAAGTATTAATTATCCACAAATATGCAATCTAGTTCAATATGTGACTGTGATCACTTCAATATTTTGTAGCGTGAGATCCTCCATTGTTTTCTCTCCTACTTACATACATTTCTTTATGCATTCCATTCCTTTCCTTAGTCCCAGACAAATGCCTGTTAAAATCCTGTTATATCAACTGCCGAAAGGGATAAGGGGTAATTATGAAGAACAACACTGTCAGTGACTTTCCTCTCTTTCCCACAGGAGAATGCTTGGGTTTTGACTGCTCAGTTCTATCCCACTGCAGTCTGAATGTTTCCAGTTATTCAGTGATTGGCACACTGTGAAGCTCAAGATGCTGCACTGCTCTTCTCCCCAGGAACAGCCCTTAACATTTCTCAGCGAAGACCTAATGCCAAATGAGATTTTATGAAATCCAGTTGTTTCATTTCTCTCAGTTTGGTCTGTTTTCCATTTTTCTCACATTCTTTAAGTGACCTCTGTTTTCCTCGAACCATGAATATACATGTTTCTTGGCAGGATTCCAGTCCAACAAAAATGGCTCCCACATTTCTAAACTTTGACCCAGCTGAACCAACAGTGAACTTCACATTCAAGCCAATGGTAAATGGGGAATGAAAAAGCACTTTACTGTCTAAGTATGTTAATTTGAAGAAAATGTATTCAGACAGACAGTAACTGGGAGTAATATAGTGCTTCTTTAGCAAGGGGAACATATCTCAATCTTCTCTACTCCAACACTAATAATCTCATTATAAATTAATCATTTTTCTCTGGAATAACAGTCTGCAGTGTGGAATGAAATTACTCTGTGTTTACTTAACGCAAGTTAGAAACTTTTACATTAATATTAAAGAGACTGACTAAGTTAAGCACTTTTGTCAGATCAATCAAGATATCAAACAGGAAACAAAACATAAATATAGAATGCACTGGTTCACCATAATTGCTGAACAATCATTTTTTGAGTAAATATACAAGTATGAATTAAGTTCAGTGGTATCTACAGATGTCATACACATTGGGGTAAAAGTTATTCATCCCCAAAAGTTATTCATCCCCAATTAATCCTGAATCTAAATGGATTGGCTGACAGCAGCCTTCAATTGGGAAAGACTTGTAATGAAACTGATGGGAGATATCGACCTGTGATAATCAGAATGGGGAAAGTAAGGTGCAGGGGCAGCTGCAGGGTGCTGCCAATTGTCAACAGGTTTTCAGGAGGGACAAGAAATGTTGGTATCAAAGACGGTGGCAACAATAATTAGCAAGGGGATTAAGGATGCAATTGGCAAATCAAAATTATAGTAGGAGTGGTATGGGCATTCCTCACCACATAACACTACGTTTTATCAGAACCTCTGCAGAATGGCTGACCGTATGGTAAATTTGCTGCCACTACTCTCTTTTAGTTTAGGAATCTATAGGTTCACTTGGTCTAGTGTGGTTGAGATAAACCAGTCCAAAATGCTAGTGCCATTGCCAGAGGGCATGAGGAGAAATCCCAAAAGGAAAAACACTGCATTCACTCGATCATTTTGTATTTAAATGCTTTTTCTCTTAAAAAACGGACAATTTTCCTAGACTCAAAAAAATGTCAGAGGTTGATTGCATGGTAGTATTTTCAGAGCATTTGAACCCCCTGCATTGAATTGACATTCCAGCTAAAGCAGACACAAGGGGCTTGGAAATGAGCCATCTTCTTCCAGTCAGCACTGGATGATCGATGGGCACTACCAGTTTCACAGTTAGCTCCTCACTGGAAACTCTGGGGGTGGGAAAGTTTAGTGACATCCAATTAAGCCACTAAGGTTAGGAGACAGTAAGGACTGCAGATGCTGAAAGCCAGAGTCAGTCGATGTGAAGCGGGAAAAGCACAGCAGGACAGACAGCATCAGAGGAACAGGAGAGTCAATGCTTCGGGCCGAAACCCTTCTTCAGGACTTGCCCACAGCGTTGACTTTCCAGCTCCCCAGATGCTGCCTGACCTGCTGTGCTTTTCCAGCTTCACATCTATGAACTCACTAAGGTTAATTGAAATGCCTGTCCTTGTCACATGACTGAAATCCAAGCTTGTTGAATTACTTAACTATATAATTCTGGGAGGGGCTGTTGTGATGCAGTGATAGTGTCAACATATCACTAGGCTAGAGTTTCTCGTTCATCTCCCACCAGTCCCATATGTCTGTCATAGCATGTCTTAAAAAGGTTGATTAAAATAACTACAACTCTGGGATTCTAAATTAGTTGCTATTTGACCTCCAAGACTCCAGACTGAGTTGATATCCTGGCTAGAACCTTCAATCTATCTAAAGTCCCTGACTTGAAAGAAGCCTATATTTTGTCTGCAAGGAGGAAAAAAAAAACAGCCTAACTCACTATTATTATTTGGGCAGCACGGTGGCACAGTGGTTGGCACTGCTGCCTTACAGCGCCAGAGACCCGGGTTCAATTCCCGCCTCAGGCGACTGTGTGGAGTTTGCACGTTCTCCTCGTGTCTGCGTGGGTTTCCTCCGGGTGCTCCGGTTTCCTCCCACAGTCACAAAGATGTGCAGGGTCAGGTGAATTGGCCATGCTAAATTGCCCGTAGTGTTAGGTAAGGGGTAAATGTATGGTTATGGGTGGGTTGCGCTTCGGCGGGCCGGTGTGGACTTGTTGGGCTGAAGGGCCTGTTTCCACACTGTAATGTAATCTAATCTATTAGAGACTGACCTCCAGGAAGTTGGAATTTATATGAATCCATTTTAATACCTCTAGGTTTAACAAAGGTTGCAAATTACAAGTGATCTCCTCTTCTATTGTGTTTTCCTTAATTTCCTGAGTGTTTGTGCACCTTTGGATGAAGTAGCAAAGCAATTTCTCTACATTTTGGATCTTTGATTTTATCTTAATGGATTTTGCTGTGGGTTTATTGCAAAACTTGGAATCCAAAAGCCAGAGTCTGTGGAATACCCTTCAGCTTACCTCTGTTAAGGGTGACAGCAAAAGAAGAAAGTAGTTCCTCAAACAATACCTCAATGTCTCAGGTTTAAAAGAGGTAAGTAATCATAATTTAAATTAACACCTATTCACCTTTTGTCCATGACACTGGTTATCTTAAAGAAGATGGAGGTTGTTGAATGTTAGCAACTAAGTACAAGTTATGCTGATGTAATAGGTGTTGCTACCATGACTATGAGGAGGACCCAGATGGTACATCTTATTCCTTCATAATCCAATGCTGTTCACACACCAGGAGAAAGTGATCTGAAGGGCTTATGCCTGAAACGTCAATTCTCCTGCTCTTTGGGTGCTGCCTGACCTGCTGTGCTTTTCCAGCAACACACTCTTGACTCTGTTCTCACACCAGGCCTCTATGCCATTTCATGATGGGGTGTCTCTGGTTGAAGATTGTTGAACTTTGATTCTGTTCCTGAGTGTAAGGTCTGGAGAACTTTTAATCTCTTGGATTTCCTTCATGGAAACAGGCGATCTCTTTTTTGTTGCATCCTCCATCACTGAACCAGGCAATTTCTTGCTGACCATATCCTGGTTCTCTGGACATTGGTCAGCCCTCTCGTGGAAGCTTCCATGAGATTGTGGGGCACAACAACCTAAATCTGTGTGAGCAGAGTTTTAATCTCAGTGCGTTAGTAAATCTTTGTCAAAATAGACATTGTTTATTGGTTAGAGTGAATGGTTCCATTCAGCAGAGATTACAATACTGTTCTCTTTCTCAGTCCTATTATTGGAAGATTGTTTCTTGCTTGGATTATCCCTGTCACTGTTACTTAGGATTATTCTTAGGAAGATAAGAAAATGAAGTTTTCTGCTTGAACTTGGGTCTTCCAAATTACCTCAGCATCTGACACCAGACTTAACTCTATCATAACTATTTGTTCACTATACTGTGTTGCACACAGAGTTACTTCAATAGAAGGTGCATTATTGAGCTCAAGCGGGGTGTACTGCTCATCACCTATGTAGTCAAGAATGCTTGTTTGATCCTTACAGTTTGAACTTTTAGTCTTAATAGCAGTAGAAAACAAAATAATCACTGGATGTAGCAGCTACCACTCTCCTCCCCCATATGTATGCCCAAAATTAACCTTAGATTGGGGCAAATCAAGCTTCCATTCCCCTGGGAAAATCTAGCAGGCAAGTCGCCCAGTTGGAGCAGCCAAGAATTATGCCTGTGGGAAGCACAGTTAGATCAGGCTGTTGGAGATCCTATGTTTTGTTATATTAATAGGGCGGATGGTGCATTTCTGGCTAGTATGGAGTGTATGCTTCCTGCTCACCCTATTGAGAACTCTAGCACCTGCTTTGTCAAAAATGTAGTGTCACCCTTGAATTTCTAGTTCATATATAATTCTTAACATTTGCAGGCAGGTTCTTTGGACAGTTCATTTTGACAGGTGTGTTGATACTGCCAACATATTTGACAGCATTGCATTTATGCACCTTTTTAGATAGACTTGAGCCTACTCTTAACAATCCCAAAGAGCACCTTATCTCTTCAAAAGGAGTCCCAGCATCAGATTAAAAGGAGTACGCTGGCTATTCAAAGAAATATGTGAAGTTCAGATTGCCCTTAGCAGTTGTGTACTGTTCACTCCAAGGCTACTGAACTTCCACCAGTAGAAGCAACTGATGATTTAATTGAACAACCCATCTCCAGAATCCAATGCAGGTGCAAATTCTTGCCCTGAAAAAATGGGAATTCCCATATTTAGGAGCAGAACTTGCAATTTCTGGGCTCATCTGCTATTTTTACCATACTGGAGAGCCTCATCACCGTGGTGAAAATTAAGGCCTCAGTTTTCTGTGTTGTAGGAATTGCTGTATTGGAAACCTGTCCAACTGCTGATTGAGTATCTCCAGTGCAGTCTGAAAGAGCAGAACACTAGCAGACTCTGAAGTAGCTCAAAGTGGAGATAGTCAAATGACAGAAGAAGACATGTTTTCATTGTCAGTTTTTGGCTATTGAGAACACAGGTGTATCTAAATTTAAAAGCAAATGTATCCTACTTATAGGTAGATTTATGTTACATGATTGAAGTTAAGATGTGAGATTACGTCCTGGCACTGTTTTCTTGTTTTTTGCATTGTTTATTATATTCCATTTCTCCCAGTTACTTATGATGAACTGTCCTGAATTTAACTGGACTGGAAGGATTTGGTGGCTCAATAATTTCAACACTTGCAATGTCTTTTTTCTATAATGTACTAGGGGTGACAACAGAGTTGCACAATTGACATGAAGAGGGAGAAGAACATCAAGAACCCTTGTGAAATTGTGGAGCAAATGGAAATAGAAAGGATATGATTCATGGTTTCCATAGTTTCTGTGCTATGATGTCATTGTGGTTGTGAAATGGTGTTTGCACCACTCACCTCAGGAGAATAAACTGCACTGAGTGATGTCTTGGTGCGGTCAATAGAACAGACGCTTTGTGCTGAAAATTGGCGGTGGATATAGGATGTGATGGCAAGATCACTGTCATCGTAGACTTTTTCACTCTTGTCTATCTCATTGCCCAACTGATTCAGTGTTTGTGGAAGCATTTGGCATTTTGAGGAGTTAATTACAGTTGTTAAAGTCTCCTACATGTGGGGAAAGCACTTCCTTTAGAAGCTATCTAATATTGCCTTCAAAGTCTAATTTGAACAAACCTGACTGGTTATTTACAGGCTCCAATGCTAACAGGTAGGCGAGAAGAGGTCAGAGATAAGTAAAATAATCAAAGGTCGATGTAAGGCGAGGAACACCACTGGCCTGCTCAACTTAATTGTAGGGCATTATTTCTTTGTTTTTGCTGCCTTGCAATCATCTGCTTCAAAGGGGCTAGGTTAGGAGCGAAAGTATCTATTATCCACATAAATATCTTGGACGACTCTTACCTCAAATCAAATGCAATCTCTAAAACGCTCTTATATCTGATAACTGCATCGCTGACTTTAGATTTGTGAGATGTAGTTTATGATCAACTCAATCTTGCAGAAGGTCAAAATTGGATAATATGCCAGTTAAAAAAAAGTTGTACCTTGTGAACTGATAATTGACTGTGTCCTTTCAGGCATGAAGACACATGTTAAAATGTTGTGGTTCAATTTAAGCTTCAATTTTGGAACAGTTAGAAATATTGGAAGGCTGAAGTCTTTCCAAAATCACACTTCCAACAAACTTTTGATTGCAAAGCCAATTACTTAACTTTGAGTAGAATTATCCAGAACTTGTATATCAAGTGATATTAGTAACAGTAAAACTAATACGGCTTTTGGAGAAAACACTGCCCTAATTAAGCTGAAGTGACTACAGCAGAAACTTGCAACACTGATATTTCATCAACTGCTTTCATAGTCATAGTTGTGGGCGGCACGGTGGCACAGTGGTTAGCACTGCTGCCTCACAGCGCCAGAGACCCGGGTTCAATTCCCGACTCAGGCGACTGACTGTGTGGAGTTTGCACGTTCTCCCCGTGTCTGTGTGGGTTTCCTCCGGGTGCTCCGGTTTCCTCCCACAGTCCAAAGATGTGCAGGTTAGGTGAATTGGCCATGCTAAATTGCCCTTAGTGTTAGGTAATAAGGGGTAAATGTAGGGGTATGGGTGGGTTGCGCTTCGGCGGGTCGGTGTGGACTTGTTGGGCCGAAGGGCCTGTTTCCACACTGTAAGTAAGTAATCTAATCATTAAAGGCCTTCAAGTTAGTGCTTGAATAACTGTTCAATGCAAAGACATTAAAGTTCTTTTAAGTTTCAAGAGAACATTATATAACAAAGTCTCCAGCTTTTTTATCTGACTGGAATTGCAAATCTTTCCTTACCCACCCTAACACTGCTAAACTTCAAAATAAAATAATAAATAATATAGCTGTGAAATTCTCTTTGTTAAATTGTTACATTACTTTTGAAGAGCTAGGAGCTAATTGTGATAAGGGGTGCCACACTTTGGCATTCGACTGCAATCCGGCAGCAAACAGCAATGTATCAATCCATCAGCCACGTGGATGCTTTAAGAAATACAATTGATGAAGCTCTAGCATTTTGGGCTGGAGTTTTGCCCTGAAGATAGATAGTTGGCGTCTGGAATTTTCCCCAACGGTGTCTGCCACCTCAGGAGAAAAGGCCAGTAAAGACAGGAATTTCGTTCTCAGAAGGCAGGATATTGGTTAGCTCAGTCAGCTGAAATGCTGGTTTGTGATATAGAGTGATGCCAATAACATGGGTTTGTTTCCCTCACCAGCTAAAGGACTCTTCTTCTTAACCTCTCCCTTCACCTGAGGCATGGTGACCTTCAGGTTAAACCATCACAAGTTGGCCCTGTCTCTCTCTCTCTCTCCATAATGAATGGTCTGCTAGGACTATGATGACCTTACCATGTATGCTGAAGTCAAGCCCAGTTGCAATTCAAGGAAAACCATAAAGCAACCCTCTAGCTATAACGGGTGTCAAGACATTCAGTGAAGAATGCATAGTGATATTTTCCTGAGACACCAGAAAGCTATTATTCTGTTGAAACAACTGTGCCCAAGGGACAGCTTTCTTTCTGAGATCTACTTGTCAATTTTTCAATTTTTTTTACACATGATTAAAAAGATGTCTATTGACTGATTTCTATTTTTGATATTTTAAAAGACTGGTTGATCAATACTGCAATAGGGTTGTAACAAGTTTCTTTATATGAATGAACATTTCTTCAAAGGGTTTTCACATACACCATTATTACTACAGGATACATTGGTTCTGTACAGACTTTACAAGAGGTAAAGGACAATGGAAGTGTCATGGATTGGCATGTGAGATATGATTAGATTCCCTACAGTGTGGAAACAGGCCTTTCTGTCCAACAAGTCCACACTGACCCTCCGAAGAGTAACCCACCCAGACCCATTTTCCTCTGACTAATGCACCTAACACTATGGGCAATTTAGAATGGCCAATTCACCTGACCTGCACATCTTTGAACTGTGTGAGGAAACCGGAGCACCCAGAGGAAACCCACACAGACATGGAGAGAACATGCAAACTCCACACAGACAGTTGCCCAAGGCTGGAATCGAACCTGGGTCCCTCGCTCTGTGAGGCAACAGGGCTAAACACTGAGCCACCAACCATATGTTGCAATTGAGGATGGATGAAGAGCACTGGGGATATGGGCAAGAACTTCTAAACTTCCCTTTCAAAATGACCCTCATCCAAATTATGGGCCATGAGACCTTTGAGGGGCTGTGAGCTATGATTCATTGAAAACCTCAGCCAAATCCACAAAAGTTGCATTGGTTGAGGAGATGCCAATTTCAGTAATGGAGCAAGCCAGGGCCAATGTGCAGGCTCATGAACTCAAAGCCTTATCCCACCTGGACAAAACTTGGGACACTTACAGTGGGCTTAGAAGATGCTAGAATTGGATCCTGGCTGCTAGTTTTAAAGTTCTATGGAGTCTCCTGGTTCTACAAAAAAACTAGCACTTGGGATTTAAAAATAATCTTTTTTGAGTTTCTGAGAATAAGTTATAACATCATGTCTATGGGTAAAATCCCAAACATTTTAAATGAATTTAAAGCTATATTAGATTAAGAAACATTGACGTGAATTGATGAGAGAGAGAGAGCGCGAGATAGAAAAACTGAGTGAATGGTGCAAAAAGATGGCTTCTGCATTAATGAAGGTATATTTATGGACTAAATTGAATGGGAAGCTGATGATGTCTTTGAGGTTTCTGAAAACTGTAAATAAAGCATACAGATTGACATTAATAGCCCTCAAAAAGGAACTCATGGGGGGAAAAGGATGAGTTACATTGTTTTGTGGACAGGTGAGAAAGTGTTAAGTTGGTTTTATAGCTGGGAAATGAATGAAGATGACAGTAAGACAGTTTTGGAAAGTTCAGCACTCATCTCGACTGAAGTCAAATCATCAGATCAACCGATATGAATTACAAAGCCTGTGGCAAGAACCAGGTGAGTTTACTAGCAGTTTCATAAGATTGAAAAATGCAGCCAGAAAGGCAAATTCAGGAAAACAGATGAAAGGGTGTTAGGTCAGCTCATTTGGAGCTCTGCACACCCTTAAGTCTATAGTCATAGAGTCATAGAGATGTACAGCATGGAAACAGACTCTTCGGTCCAACCTGTCCATGTCGACCAGATATCCCAACCCAATCTAGTCCCACCTGCCAGCACCCGGCCCATATCCCTACAAACCCTTCCTATTCATATACCCATCCAAATGCCTCTTAAATGTTGCAATTGTACCAGCTTCCACCACTTCCTCTGGTAGCTTATTCCATACACGTACTACCCTCTGTGTGAAAAAGTTGCCCCTGAGGTCTCTTTTATATCTTTCTCCTCTCACCCTAAACCTATGCCCTCTAGTTCTGGACTCCCCCACCCCAGGGAAAAGACTTTGTCCATTTATCCTAACAATGCCCCTCATGATTTTATAAGCCTCTATAAGGTCATCCCTCAGCCTCCGACACTCCAGGGAAAACAGCCCTAGCTTATTCAATCTCTCCCTACAGCTCAAATCCTCCAACCCTGGGAACATCCTTGTAAATCTTTTCTGAACCCTTTCAAGTTTCACAACATCGTTCCGATAGGAAGGAGACCAGAATTACATGTAATATTCCAAAAGTGGCCTAACCCAATGTCCTGTATAGCCGCAACATGA
>NC_057741.1:7701695-7711665 GCF_004010195.1 Chiloscyllium plagiosum
CAACCCTCCACTATCACCCTCTGTCTTCTACCTTTGAGCCAGTTCTGTATCCAAATGGCTAGTTCTCCCTGTATTCCATGAGATCTAACCTTGCTAATCAGTCTCCCATGGGGAACCTTGTCGAACACCTTACTGAAGTCCATATAGATCACGTCCACCGCTCTGCCCTCATCAATCCTCTTTGTTACTTCTTCAAAAAACTCAATCAAGTTTGTGAGACATGATTTCCCACGCACAAAGCCATGTTGACTATCCCTACTCAGTCCTTGCTTTTCCAAATACATGTACATCCTGTCCCTCAGGATTCCCTCTAACTACTTGCCCACCAGTAACGTCAGGCTCGTTGGTTTATAGTTCCCTGGCTTGTCCTTACCACCTTTCTTAAACAGTGGCACCATGTTAGCCAACCTCCAGTCTTCCGGCTAAAAAAGTTTTGATTGACAAGTAGAAGCCACAGTATTGAAGACGGTAAATAACACAGGAGTACACTAAGTCAAAGCAAATAGGTGAAGATGCTAACTATCCAAGCAAGATCTCCATTAAGTCCAGAGGAGGTCAATGGGGTTTGTGCAGTAAAACATCAATAAAATAATAGGCAGAGGAAGAAAGATGTGCAGGAACTGTGAATAGCTGTATGACTTCACAAACAGTAGGAAATACCTACATAGGAATCAAATTGTAGAAAAATATGGAAATCCAATCAGTGGGGAAAGTGTAGAATGAAAAAGATGGTAAATGAGCTGACAGAGCTAGATCAACAAGATGAGTGAGAAAGAAAAGAAAACATCTGTATCATGTAAAGTAATAATGAATTACAGAAAACAACCAGATTATAGGAACCATACCACTGTATTTATTACTGCCTGGATGCAATAGTTTTCTGGGTAAATACATCAACACAACCATTCAGATCTGGAACAGGATTAGAAATAAGACAGAAACCTTGAATCTGAAGCTGAAAATTAGAACAGAATGCTCTGAAAATTTAAAAGAAGATCATTACTGAAGGAAAGTGCCTCTGAAACTAAGAAAAAGCATCTCATGGCATACAGGGGGGCTGAAGTTTGACAGCTGGGGAAAAACAATCTCATAAAAGGGACACAAAAAGCAATAGGTATTGACTACATCACCGAAACATACGTTCGTGGTAGCTTGACGTTGAAAAGTGAAGATTTGAATCAGAAAACTATGCATTGAAGGAGATAGAACTAAGGGATGAAAGCAGTACACCCATTGAAAAGTCCTGTCAGCCATAAGTAGGGAAGATCTCATATCTCAAACCTAGCCAGAAGTTTTTTGCAAGGTTTGTGAAGGTTTGTAGCTCAGGTTGAGGTTTAGAGTGTAGGTTTGCTCGCTGAGCTGTAGTTTTGATATCCAGACGTTTCATTATCTGGCTAGGTAACATCATCAGTGGCGACCTCCAAGTGAAGCAAAGCTGTTGTCTCCTGCTTTCTATTTATATGTTTGTCCTGGATGGGGTTCCTGGGGTTTGTGTTGATGTCATTTCCTGTTTGTTTTCTAGGGGGTTGATAGATAGTATCTAGATCTATGTGTTTGTTTATGGCGTTGTGGTTGGAGTGCCAGGCCTCCAGGAATTCTCTGGCATGTCTTTGCTTAGCCTGTCCCAGGATAGATGTGTTGTCCCAGTCGAAGTGGTGGTTTTTTTTCCTCCGTGTGTAGGGCTACGAGGGAGAGAGGGTCGCGTCTTTTTGTGGCTAGCTGGTGTTCGTGTATCCTGGTGGCTAACTTTCTTCCTGTTTGTCCTACGTAGTGTTTGTGGCAGTCCTTGCATGGAATTTTATAGATGACGTTGGTTTTGTCCATGGGTTGTACTAGGTCTTTTAAGTTTGTTAGTTTTTGTTTGAGAGTGTTGGTGGGTTTGCATACTACTAGGATTCCGAGAGGTTTTAGTAGTCTGGCTGTCTTAACTACAAATACTTAACTACACCAGCAACCATCCCAACACACACAAACGAAGCTGTATCAGAACACTATTCCAATGAGCCACCTCACACTGCAGCACAGATGAACTTTGGAAAACAGAGGAGAACCACCTATACAACGTATTCAAAAAGAACGGATACTCAAATAATACAGTGCGCAGATTCCTCAAGAACAAACCACAACAAGCAGACCAAACACAGCCAGAAATCCTAACCACCTTGCAAAGAAGTTTCAGAAATGACAGCCAGACTACTAAGACCCCTCGGAATCCTAGTAGCACACAAACCCACCAACACTCTCAAACAAAAACTAACAAACTTAAAAGACCCAGTACAACCCATGGACAAAACCAACGTTGTCTACAAAGTTCAATGCAAGGACTGCCACAAACACTATGTAGGACAAACAGGAAGAAAGTTAGCCACCAGGATTCATGAACACCAGCTAGCCACAAAAAGACACGACCCTCTCTCCCTCGTAGCCCTACACACGGAGGAAAAAAACCACAAATTCGACTGAGACAACACATCTATCCTGGGACAGGCTAAGCAAAGACATGCCAGAGAATTCCTGGAGGCCTGGCACTCCAACCACAACGCCATAAACACATAGATCCAAATACCATCTATCAACCCCTCAGAAAATGAACAGGGAATGATATCACCACAAACCCCAGGAACCCCATCCAGGAGAAAGATATAAATAGAAAGCAGGAGACAACAGCTTCGCTTCATTTGAAGATTGCACTGATGATGTTACCTAGCCAGGTAATGAAACGTCTGGATATCAAACCTACAGCTCAGCAAGCAAACCTACACCCTAGCCAGAAGTTTTATTCAGATGTTTGGATGATTTGAAGAATACTTTAAAAATTCATTCATAGGATATGGGCATCACTGGCTAGGCCAGCATTTATTGCCATTTTCTAATTTTTTGGCAGAAGATGGAAGTGAACTGCACCCTTGAACAGCTTATCCCTGAGGGTAAAGGCAGCCACAATACTGTTGGAATACAGTTTTAATAAATACCCATGATTTTACATTTTCAAGAGAAGTTAATGGACTATACCAGGATTAAACTTCAATGAACAAGTCCAATTTTTATTCCCTTTGTTACAATAAATTTTATTGTTCTTAAGCACAACTGACAATTAACATTTCTCATTTCCTGTGTCTATCCAGTATGCAAATATATATATCTACTTCCACTTGCATTTACTTTTACAATTACCTGTCATCTTGTTAATCCAATTCGGAAAGCCACTCAGCACAGCCTGTGATCAGGATGTGAATATGAATAACTTTGATAAGTAACTAATTTATTCTTTTTTCTGATACTGGTGACATCTATGGGCTAGATGGAAGAAGATATTGAGTGTTGCTGGAAAAGCACAGCAAGTCAGGCAGCATCCAAGGAACAGAAAAATTGACGTTTCGGGCAAAAGCCCTTCATCAGCCTTCCTACTTCTCAGATGTTGCTTGACCTGCTGTGCTTTTCCAGCACCACACTCTTGACTCTAATCTCCAGCATCTGCAGTCCTCACGTTCACCTGGAAGAAGATGTTGCTCTGTTCTTAAATAAGTTATAGTGAATGTTTGAGCTTTTTCGTTGCACAGTGAATGGATGTGACAACAAATCAGTCCCAAGAGACCTGAGCCTGACACAATTAGTTAACTTAACAAACATTAACCCCCAAATGATTCCCTTATTTAGGCATGATTTGGAGATGCTGGTGTTGGACTGGGATGTACAAAGTTAAAAATCACACAACACCAGGTTATAGTCCAACAGGTTTAGTTGGAAGTACTAGCTTGCTTCATCAGGTGGTCTGATGAAGGAGTGGCACTCCGAAAGCTAATGCTTCCAATTAAACCCTTATTTAGGGTCTGCAAAGATTTGACCACTGAGTGAACGAGAAAATGATTCAAACTCTTGAACAAGAAGGGCCAAGACATCTAAATTGCTTGAATGAAAATTTGGAATCAAGACAGATTGTCAGACAGACGATTGATCACATGGCTCATTTAACTATTTTCAGAATTATTTTCAAACTATTTTAAAATTAAATTGAATCTGCAAGAGGCTCTCAAATTAAATGAGCATTCAACCAAATAAACAGAATCTGCCATGTTTTCAGGCTGTAGGATGTTTCAGTGGCACTACCTTTCCTAAAACATGGGTGAGGGTATGGCCAAAGCATTTTTGGAATAACAGACAATTTTGGGGTAACATTTAATTTAGATAAATGTGAGGTCCTGCATTTTGGAAAATCAAATCATGGCAGGACTTATACACTTAATGGTAAGGTCTTGGGGAGTGTTGCTGAACAAAGAGACCTTGCAGCACAGGTTCATAGCTCATTGAAAGTGGAGTCACAGGTAGATAGAATAGTGAAGGCGGCACTTGGTATGCTTTCCTTTATTGGTCAGAGCATTGAGCACAGAAGTCAGGAGATCATATTGCGGCTGTACAGGAGATTGGTTATACCACTATCAGATTATTGCATGCATTTCTGGTCTCCCTCCTATAGGAAGGATGTTGTGAAACTTGATAGTGTTAGAAAAGATGTTGCCAGGGCTGGCTGGTTTAAGCTATAGGGAGTTGCTGAACAGGCTAGGGCTGCTTTTCTTGGAGAATCAGAGGCCGAAGGGTGACCTTATAGAAGTTTATAAAATCATGAGGGGCATGGATAGAGTAAGTAGACAAGGTATTTTCCTTGGGTTGGGGGAGTCCAGAACTAGAGGGAATAGGTTTAGGGTGAGAAGGGAAAGATAACAAAGGGACCTAAGGGGCAACTTTTTCATACAGAGGGTGATGCTTGTATGGAATGAGCTGCCAGAGAATGTGGTGGAGGCTGGTACAATGACAACATTTAAAAAGGCACCTGGATGGGTATACGAATAGGAAGGGTTTAGAGAGATATGGACCAAATGCTGGCAAATGGACTAGATTCGATTACGATATCTGGTCGGGTATGGAAGAGTTGGACCAAAAGTCTGTTTCCATGCTGTACACCTCTATGACTCTATTGGATGCCCACTGTGACCCACTGCTGTTTGAAAAACATTGTCCCTGAATGCAGCACAGATCATTCTTGATTTTGTACTTATAGAGGAAGAAAGCTCTCCATGCCAGAGAGATGACCCAGACTGGGCTATGTGTAAACCCTTACCAATTTGTTCAACCGAGAATGAAAATTACCAAAGTTCCTTTCAAGCTCTGTTATCTGAATTGCTGTAGCAGGTGTAAAAGGTGCAGTTCAAAGCATGATCAAGCAGAGCATTAATTATAGAGATGTTGGGTAATGATGCACAAAGCAGAGTGGTTCAAGAAGATGGCATGGAGTAGGAAGGGTGGGTTTAGACTGAGGGTTCTACTAAGATGATTGAAAACAATGACCTGAAGTGTTCTAAAAATGCTGAAAATTTATGTTAAGCACATCCTGTTTCATCTCTTACAAATCCAATGAATCCTTGTCCATCACACCCCTCCCCCAGCCTAGGTTTGGTTCATTGGTCAATCATCAAGAATTAAATGCCAGAGAAAATACCATTTCTTATGATCAGTTCAAACTCTACAAACACTAGTACTCACCTCTGGAAGGATGCTGCCAACATTTTGAGTCGGTGGCGTGTGATTTAGGCCACTACACCAGGCTACATGAGGTAGTGTCTGAATTAGAGACAGAGACATAATGTGCATTATCCCTTCAAAGACAGAGAACAGTCATAATGATGATCCAGTAGGCATGGAGGTCAGGCCTCAGAGCTCACCTTAAAGAGCCCAGAATTTGGAAGTATCAGCAGCAGGGTCTGTGCAAACACCTGATGGAGTTCACTGACTATAAATAAGGGCTCAATCTCTTGAACTCAGTTGGGAATGAAATGGCCAATATCATGGAGAGCCACAGACAGCTCACAATAAGTTGTTGCAAGAACAGTGTGATGGCCTGCAAAGAGTTCACATCTAGACCCCCTAAGAGGATGTTTTTTACTGGCAGCACAACACTGACTGGAAGTAATGCCTGTTGCACTCAGCAACTAACCCCATTTAACTTGCCTATAGGCCAACACAGGAGTATAAAGGTGGGTGAGGTGGATGAAGGTCCTAACAACTTTTCAGCATCTTACCAGCCATTCTGTCAGAACCCTCCTTGATGGTACATGTTTCAGTGATGCCGAAATGCAAAGGCTCATATTCAGGTAGATCCACAATGGGTCCCTGTGCAAGAAGGCAGGCTGCTATGCTCCTCTGTGCTGGAAAGGTGAGCAGAATGTCCCTATGTTCTATGAGCAACCCTGGAAGCACTATGGTCAGGGGGTTTGAGAGTGTAGGACTCCACTTCACCCCAATCACTAAAGGGTTTAACAGTGTCATTTACCACCATAAGAGTTATTTTCAGGTAACTAGTTAATCCATGATGGTCTTTCATTGTGGACTATTATGAACAATTACCAAAAAACATTAGAAACAGCAATTTTTACAAGTGCCAATTGAGTTTCTAGCTAATCTCTTAGTGATGGTGTGAGGCTGTGTTCAATTATTCAGGGTGGCACAGTGGGTCAGTGGTTAGCACTGAGCTTCACAGCGCCAGAGACCTGGGTTTGACTCTAGCAACTGTCTGTGTGGAATTTGCACATTCTCCCTGTTTCTGGATTAGTGGTGCTGGAAGAGCACAGCAGTTCAGGCAGCATCTGAGGAGCAGTAAAATCTCTGGATTAGTCATTTTTACCTACATTCTCCCTGTGTCTGTGTGGGTTTCCTCCCACAATCCAAGGATGTGCAAGTCAGGTGGATTGGCCATGCTAAATTGCCCATATTGTTAGGTGCATTAGGCAGAGGGAAATGGACCTGAGTGGGGTTACTCTTTGGAGGGTTGGTGTGGATTTGTTGGGCCGAAGGGTTTATTTCCACACTGTAGGGAATCTAATCTAATCATTATGGCCAGCACTTCAAGACAGGGTCTTTATTTAGATGTTCAGAAAGGTTATTAGTGCACAAGGGGCATGAATGGCATAGACCATCCCAACTTTTATTTTTCTTCTGTGAGCGTATTTGTGGAAATTGTGATGATCTGACTTGTTAAGAAGCTGGGGTCCTCTGCTGTAGATCCATCGCTAATTTGCCTCTGTCAGAGTGTAAGTACAGCAAATGCTCCAAGATCAGGGTGATTTGCATCTTTGAGTGATTATTGCCTGTCAGAGCTCTAATATGATTAAAATCTTTGTCATTCTAAGTTGTTAGAGGTTGAGGCTGACAGGAAGCCTCTGAGTTGGGGAACTGCATTTTAAACATGCCACATCCTGCTCTCACTGTGCTTTGCCAGTAGGTGTGCATGTGAAGGGAGGTGAAAGGTTTGATGATCATACCCATGGCTTTGCCCAGAACAGTGTCCAATCTCTGTAATTCTACTGACCCATGCATTCTCGTCTACAACTCCTAACTCTCAACTTGCCGTACACAAATGCCCTGATAAACTGACTTTGACTAGATATACAATGATGTTGGCTCTAATCATTTGCCAGTCTTTTGTGTTAAATTGCAGAGTTAACTAATAAAGTGCATCTCAAGGTCAGTCTGTGAACAATGATGAACCTAATGATAATGATGGTGCAGGAGTCTTCCATGTTAATGCCCTTTAACATTGAGGGTTTTTTGTTTGCAATCGCCATTTCCTGTGGTTTCAATATTAGCATATATGTAGCAATGAGTCACCAGGAATGAGCTGCTGGATACACACTTGTGAAGAAGCAGAGAGAGATTTGGCCAATACTCTTCTTTGTAAACACTGTGCCTCCATAAGTCAATGTAAGGACAGTAAAATCAAATTTCCCATATTGGAAAATAAGTGATTAAATAAAATGATAGAAACTATTTACTTTCATTCCTCAACATAAAGGGTGACCCTCATATCCGCGGGTCCAGTTACCGTGGTTTCAGTTACCCGTGGTTTACCATGGCCCGAACATATTATAGGGAACATTCCAGAACCAGGGACCAGGAGGCTGCCCAGAAGCTAAATTTCCCACTTAAATGAATGGGGTCAGGCTTCTGTGATAGGTCTTGGAATATATCCCCCCAGTACAGGGGTCTACTGTATTGATAAATGTGTAAGTACAATGGCGAAACGTTTTGGTAACAGTGCAATTGTTTGCCCTAGATGTAGTCCAGAACACTGGCAAAAAGCAACATAGGATTGAAGTTTGCCTTATTCTGCAGCACTCCTATTTATTACTTATCCCTCCAAGATGAAACATTGCAAAATGCTTCCTTTCTAACAACCAATACAAATGACAGTGAACTAAAAACATCACGCTGGAGAATAAGATGCATCTACATTATTTTGGTTTCCTTATACATCCTGCACTGATCCCCTAATTCTGTCATCTCACTGAATGACTTGCTTCATTAAAAATCAATAAAATGCACACTCACTACCAAAAGATAAATATTTATGGTTTCAAGGTACCACAGTGCGTGGATTCCTTCCAATGTTTCTGTTATATTTGTAGCTAATTTTCGACTTG
The DNA here is from genome assembly GCF_004010195.1 of Chiloscyllium plagiosum. NCBI lineage: Eukaryota > Metazoa > Chordata > Chondrichthyes > Orectolobiformes > Hemiscylliidae > Chiloscyllium > Chiloscyllium plagiosum. The sequence goes on from NC_057741.1 coordinate 7,710,167, forward strand.
TTAGTTTACCTTACTCAAAAATCAATTTGTGTCTTTGATCAAAAGATAATTGTGCTGTTTTTAAACATTGTGAATTAAAATGTCTTTGGAACTATCTTCCTGAAAAGGTAGTGGAGCAGTCTTTGAAGGCTGAAGTGGGAAGCAAGGGGGTGAAATATTATTGAGGGAATGTGGATTTGAAGTTAGAATTAGATCAGCCTGGTCTTATCCAATGATGAAACTTGGTTCGAGGGACTGATTGGCCTATTCCTGCTTCTTGTTTGTCTGTTTCTAATTGCAGTTTGAAGCAGGCAATAACGCAAAGACTGAAAGTCGGTCAGAGTGAATATCTGGGTCATTTTAGAAATATAAAACTCTCACGCTGAAAGTTGCTGAAGCTGTCTAAATACCCATACCTGTAATTTCTGTAGAATTCTGCTGATGGTCTTTCTCTGCAGCCAGCTTTCAATCTGAATTAGACTGGAGTGTGACTGGAGTATGGTCTTATGGTCTTATGAATGAAATCCAATTGAAATTCAGGGCTGTAAACTTTACCAAATTTCAACACACTCATATTAAATTCAAAGCTAATGTTACGACTGATAATTGACTCACGTCCTCAAGTGTACATGTTAACACATTATAATATTAGCATTTTAGTCTCTGCTTGATTATACTGAAATATATTAACTGTGTGAGGTAAAATAATCTATGGGTCATGCACTTTTGCTGAGGTTCTCGCAACTCCTAATCTGACATTGGTGAAAGTTTCAAAGGCAGGACACGTGGCTAAACATGTCCATTTACATCATTGCTCCACATTCAGAGAACTCCAGAGAATTTCTGTGATCTGTCTCTTCCAGATGGCATGTATCCAGATGGGACGTCAGAGAAAAAACAGCAGCAGCTCTATCAGTAAGCCTTTCAACTGTCAAATATGCAAATTGTGCCTATGAACCAGATGATAAAGAGGCTACAAGAATGAAGGAACAGATAAACTCTCTCATTATGGACCTGTGAGTCAATCCTTGGAAAATTTTCACAACCCATAATTTCAAATAAAATTATGATCATTGCTAAATGATGCACCAAGGGTACACAGTGGATTGATCTATGTGATACTTTTTCAGTAGTTGGTATTCTCGCTCCTCAGCTCATATCAGGCCTTTCCTTTCTTCATAGTTCAAATTATAGTTCACCTCTCTTTCTCCCCTCAAATTATGTTAGCACCATTTGTTCTGCTGCTAGTTAAATTGCTGCCCTCCTCCTTTTAGACAATAGACAATAGGTACAGGAGTAGGCCATTCAGCCCTTCGAGCCTGCACCACCATTCAACATGATCATCCTGTTCCTGCCTTATCTCCATAACACTTGATTCCACTATCTTTGAGAGCTCTAACCAACTCTTTCTTAAATGAATCCAGAGACTGGGCCTCCACTGCCTTCTGGGGCAGAGCATTCCACACAGCCACCACTCTCTGGGTGAAGAAGTTTCTCCTCATCTCTGTCCTAAATGGCCT
>NC_057741.1:7712963-7722568 GCF_004010195.1 Chiloscyllium plagiosum
CCCTTCTTAAATCCATGCTGACTCTGTCCTATCCTGTTACTACTATCCAGATGTGCAGTAATTTCATCCTTTATAATAGACTCCAGCATCTTTCCCACCACTTAGGTCAGACTAACTGGTCTATAATTTCCTGCTTTTTCTCGCCCACCTTTCTTAAAAAGTGGTGTAACATTAGGCACCCTCCAATCCTCAGGAACCGACCCCGAATCTATTGAACTCTGGAAAATAATCACCAACGCATCCACGATTTCCTGAGCCACCTCCTTCAGTACCCTGGGATGTAGATCATCAGGCCCTGGGGACTTATTAACCTTCAGACCCAACAGTCTGTCCATCACCAATTCCTGGCAAATATAAATTCCCTTAAGTTCAGGTCCTTCAGCCACTGTTACCTCAGGGAGATTGCTTGTGTCTTCCCAAGTGAACACAGATCTGAAGTACCCGTTTAATTCCTCTGCCATTTCTTTGTTCTTAGTAATATTGTTTCTGTCTTCAAGGGCCCAATTTTTGTCCTAACCATTTTTTTGCCTTGCACATACCCAAAGAAGCTTTTACTATCCTCCTTAATATTCTTGGTCAGTTTACCTTCGTACCTCATTTTTCCTCTGCGTATTTCCTTCTTAGTAATCCTCTGTTGCTCTTTAAAAGCTTCCCAGTCTTCAGTTTTCCTTTTATCTTAGCTATGTTATACTTTTTCTCTTTTAACTTTATATGTTTCTTTACTTCCCTCGTCAGCCACGGCCGCCCATGCCTCCTCCTGGGATCTTTCTTCCTTTTAGGAATGAACTGATCCTGCAACTTCTGCATTATACACAGAAATATCCGCCATTGTTCCTCCACGGTCATCCCTGCTAAGATATTGCACCATTGAACTTTGGCCAGCTCCTCCCTCATAGCTCCATAGTTCCCTTTATTCAAAAGAAGTACTGTCATTTCCGACTGTACCCTCTCCCTCTCAAATTGCAGATTGAAGCTTATTGTATTAAGCTTTTCAGGTGTTGCAAGGCCTCCACCCAAGGTTGTGACACTGAAGGAGAGAACAGAAAAGAGGAGCTGATTGGACCCAGTGGTCCCCATCCTGCAGGGTGCAGTGGCAAGCACAGGGGCAGAGATAGATGGAATAGGGGAAATAACAAGGCAGCAAGGAGCAGAAATTCCACAATGAAAAGGTCAACTGGAAGCCTCAGTTGGAGGCTAGAGAAGGGGAATTGGAACAGATGTGCCAGTTTCCACAATGCTGGATGCCCTGCTACTGCTCACCAGCTCCATTACATCACTTCCCAGCTCTATGGTCACCATCACTAACTTCACTCTATGCTATTTGTGGCTCTTGTACTTAACTCACTGGTCTGGGACTCTGCTCCATTTCTTGGCTGCTGCCTTCTCGCTCACTCTCTCTCTCGATTTCTCTCTTTTTCTTTGTGATTCAGGATATTGCCAGTCTGTCTGATGAGGTGGTCAGCTGCTGCATGCATGCTTCAATTCCCTTTCCTGGTTCCTAATGATCTGATCCAATCAAATCCAATCCAAGTATACACCTGATTTGACATTCCTAACCCAATGGAAGAATCGCAGAATATGCCTGACGTGTCCCACTACCTGACAATCAGCCTGACCCAACCTGAGGAACCCCATATTCGATTACCCCTCCCAATCTCAACTGACACAATTCGCCCCTGACCGGACCACTCTTTCCAACCCTTTCACTCACCTGCCAGCCCTACTTACCCACTAACAAGCTCAATCCCCAACCTACCATACTACCCATTGACTACCATTCATTTTGGAAATGCTGGTCTTGGAAGTGCCCAGAAGTAGTACTGAGTGGCACTGAGGTGTGGAAATGTTTGTGGAGAGTAGTGAGCTAATGGTGGATGTCAGTCTGTGAAAGATCCAGGCCACTGAACTAAAAGAGTCTCCTTTTATAGGTCTAAGGTTGGTGACCATAAAATGGCCAATTCAAGTTTCAACTCATAGTTGCAATAACAACCAACTTGGATCACGGTCAGAAGAGGCAAATCATTCTGTAACATCAGTAATACATATAAACAAAATAAGGTATCATGTAAATAAATATCCTATAATTTTGTTAACAACAGGTCATTTCTGATCATTCTGCTTACACAAACGAAACATCAATAGCCTGTTTTTCCTCTATATGCTGACTGACTTGTGGCTTTGGCAGTTTTGTTGCTATTTTATCATTCACCGCCTACTATACTACAACCAATAAAACTACCATTGTAAAATCCTTTAAAAATATTGTGCTCTTTGTAAAGAATGCCCGTCTTTCATACATCGATTTCAAAGTTGATTAACGTTTCCCTCCTGGGGTCAATACCAATTCTTGTTTATTGACACTGATGATTTTTGCTGTTTGCCCTAACATTCTTGTCAATATAATACAAAACTCAGAGAAGAGCCAATGTCAACAGCACTAGGTACACAAATCATGGGTTACCAATATTGATTGATGCACAATAACAATTAATATCTTTCATTATATATTTCTGTTTGATCTTGTTTGGATCACACATTTCTTATTTTAATTGAGGCAAGATATGATACTTCTACAAAATTGAGGAAATTATCACTTTGATAACATCACTAAGCAACACTCCCTGATCAGTTCCAGTACAATGAAAAAAAAGAGTAAATCTTCCATTCTCAAATGCTTCCCAAAAGACATTAGTGAACCAGATGGGTTTTTACAACAGTTAATGATAATTTCATCGTCACGGTGACTGAAACAAACTTTCAATTTACATCTTGTTCATTGAATTTAAATTCCAGCATGGGATTTTGACACAAATCCCAGAGCTTGTAGCAACCAGACACCATGTGTAGTTCCTCAATTGATTACAGTGTCAGATAGCATCCCCGAAATTATTAAGCTCCTAGTTAAGAGGGATGACTTTCTTTTACTCACTCACCCCCTCAATTACAATAAGAGTAATTTTAAAGGGATGCCTCTCTTATGGATATCTAGACCTGCTAGACCCAAATGAACTTACATTTTTAAAAGAGCCAATTTAATTAGGCCTTCTTGTAAAAATAAATTTATAGTGAGAAGCAGTATTAACACAGCGCACATGCACACAGATTAGAAACGAGAGGTAAGTCCAAAATGGTAAAGATAAAAAAAGAAATGTATGGGTCAGTCTCTGAATTGGTCACAAAGTGCAGAAAGTTGCGCATTGTGCCAATTTCAGTCCAAGTCACTGGTAACATTGATGTGGGTAGTTGAACAGTCAGATTTGTGATTCTTAGTTATTTGCAGCATAATATTTAATCATGTGTGTCATGCTGTTTATCGCACCACAATGGAAATTGTTACAGTAAATTGTTTCTTTACATTCCTGCTTGCTTGTTGAAGTTTACCACCTGATGAAGGAGCAGCGCTCCGAAAGCTAGTGCTTCCAATTAAACCTGGTCGGACTATAACCTGGTGTTGTGTGATCTTTAACGCCTTTACATTCAACTTCATCTTTGCTGACTCTGGTACTTCGGACAACCAAAACTAAAGTGCCACAACCAAAAGTAAAAGCTACAAACCGATACTGAAGCACAATGTTTACTCTGCATTTTTCTTTCTGTTGAAGCAAAAAGAGTGAGAGGCTGCTGGTCCATTTTTCTTTAAAAAAAAGGGACAATTCCAAAGTGTTCCTGGAACAGACACAGCTTGAAAACACCAGACTTTTTTTAAAAAAGGTTTTCTACATTGAAAAGGCTTACCTATGTCCAGATGTTGGCTAATTCTGCCATTTTATTTTTCTAAATTGTCTCAAACCTTTTTTTAAAAAATGCATGAGGTCATTACTTCTCTTTTAGCACAAATGCCACCTGCAGGCCAAAACCTGTACTACAAACCTACAAGCCTAATAGGACAGCAACATCAGAAAGGAAAAAAGCAGGGAGGTCAAGAAAAACACAGAAAAACAGAAACTGCAATATAGATGCCATCATAAGAAATATAGTAAGCAAATATCTAAGTATGAATTGGCAAACCTTTGATCTTCTGTTAGAAGTTCAGTTATTTAAAGAAAGTATTCATTTTATTTGATGGATCAGCAGATAGCTGACAAAAAAATGACGGGGAATCAAATCTCTTGTCATGTTCAGCATTGGAGGATTAAGAATAATACATGCCTACAATATTTCTGAAAATGACTGCAAAGATCATGACAAAAATTTTCAGATTTTAAGGGATCAACTTAAAATTTTAGTCAATTTCAGAATACATAAACTCGCTTTCCTAATATGTTGGCTATAGTCAGGTGAAATGATCAGCCAATCTCCAGGCAGATGTTAATGAAAAGGTGGGAAGATAATTGTACAATAGCTACCATAGATGAAAGTCTTATAGAGCTAATAATTTTCTCCACACCCACTTAATCTTTCAGGAAAGCACTTCTGGTCAAATCGAAGAATGTACAACTAACACACTGCCAGAAGAACAGGTTCAAAGCAGTTGCATCAGGGCAAGAGCAACTGCAGTTTCTTGACTCTGGAACAACTATTTCAGCTTTCAAAGGTTCACTGGGACATCAAAATCTTGTATGAAATGTGACTTGTCTCACCCATCAAGTTGCAACATGTATGAGTTGTATTCAACCAATGACATTGGACTAAACTATGTAAAAAAAAATGCAACTGCCCAGAGAAATGCAAGGTACAATATAATGCTCACATTAATATGTAAAGGAGAAGCTTTCAAAGTTCTGTTCACGACACGCAAGCCCGTCAACAAAATGCATGAGATAACCACAACATTACATCTTACAGACCCTAGTCTGACAGCACATGACACAACCTGTGGATGCCTTTAGAAACTGAAACTTCTACTTTCATCCAATTGATAGAGAATGTGTTATAGCAGTAAGTGGGCTCTGCTGAAGCATCAGCTAAATATATGGATGGTAAATGTACAGACCTGTATATACGAATGATTAATTCTGATCTCTGTATGTAAAGAAATGGAATGTATATGTATGTATGGCGTGACCAATTGTACAGATCAAAATATTTTATGAATAAAGTATATTTTTGAAATAAAAAAAAAGAGCACGTGGTATAGGCCAAGATTGACAAAGGCGCAAGTGCAACACATCTTACGTGAGATATACTGAGGAATCTGGCACAGTGTGGTGCAGTCCTCACAAAACAGATTAACTGATCACAATGGCCCAACATCCTGGATACTGAAATTATCGATTTGAAATGAGAGTATGGTTCCTCAGGCTGAACACTTTTCACATAATTGAAATTGATGGCCCTTCTATCATTGGTTTATCATTATGCACAGCTATACATAATCTTGTAATCTGCAGAATAACAAAGCCACCAGTTGCAACACCAGAGACTCCTGATTACAACACTGAGCTCATACCTTCTGGTCACAGCTGAACAGTGTTAATTCAGCAAAAAGTATCAGGTGATGAGCAGCTATGACAGCTCTAAACAGTCCAAAGAGTTCTTGTAGCACAGTGGTAGTGTCCCTACCTCTGAGCCAGGAGACCTGGGTTCAAATCCCACCTGCTCCCCATCAAGATAGTGTGCAGCATTTTGTAACATGTCTTACCAAAAGACAACACTATGATGAAAAATTGCCCAGAGAAACCCAAGGTACAATACAATGCTCAGATTAGCATGTCAGGCATGTAATAACATCACTAAAAAAGTTGATTCAGAAAAATATCTACCTAGTACCAACAAGAGTCTCTTGTGGTGCAGTGATGATGCTGCTATCTTTGAACATGGGCTCAAATCCCACTTACTGTGGGGGTATGTCATAACACATTTGAAGAACCTGAGTACCTTTTTGAACTTAGCTCTCATTTCTAATATGTGTGTATGTTTTAGTAGTTCTTCTCATCAAGGGAGTGTTGCTGAACTGAGACCTTGGAGCGCAGGTTCATAGCTCCTTGAAAGTGGAGTTGGCAGTTGATAGGATAGTGAAGAAGGCATTTGGTATGCTTTCCCTTATTGGTCAGAGCATTGAGTATAGAGGTTGGAAGATCATGTTGCAGCTGTACAGGACATTGGTTAGGCCACTTTTGGCATATTGTGTGTAATTCTGGTCTCCCTCCTATAGGAAGGATGATGTGAAACTTGAAAGGGTTCAGAAAAGATTTACAAGGATGTTGCCAGGGTTGGAGGATCTGAGCTACAGGCAGAGACTAAATGGGCTGGGGGTGTTTTCCCTGGAGCGTCAGAGTCTGAGGGCTGATCTTATAGAGGTTTATAAAATCATGAGGGGCATGGATAGGGTAAGTAGATAAGGTCTTTTTCCTGGATTGGGAAGTCCAGAACTAGAGGGCATACATTTAGGGTGAGGGGGAAAGATTTAAAATGGACAACGTTTTCATGCAGGGGGTGGTACATTTATGGAATGAGCTGCCAGAGGAAGTGGACAAAGTTTAAAATCACACAACACTAGGTTATAGTCCAACATGTTTAGTTGAAAGTACAACCTTTTGGAGCGCTGCTCCTTCGTTGGGTAGCTAGTGGGGCAGGAAGTGGAGGAGGGGTGGTATAATTATAACATTTAAAAGGCAACTGGATGGGTATATGAATAGGAAGGATACAGAAGCATATAGGCCAAGTGCTGGCAAATGGGACTAGATTCATTTAGGATATCTGGTCAGCATGGATGAGTTGGACCGAAGGGTCTGTTGTTATGCTGTACATCTCTCTGACTCTGTAAGTGACTCTAGATTCTGGGTTTACTATTATACCTACTTTTCTAGAACTGGGGTCAGTCTAAGGACACAGGCATGCCATTTAAGAGGAGAAATGTTTTCACTCAGAGACTGGTGGGGCTGTGGAATTCTCTGCCACAAAATGCTGGGTAAAAAAGGGCTCCTAATCATTCAAGGAAAAAGTAGTGACATTGTATCACAGCATCAATTCAAGAGCAGACCTTCAAGATAATTACAAGACATTATGACATATGATGTTCCAGTATTAAGTTACCAGCTTCAGCATCAATCACTATGTGTGTCAAGGGCTCATTGTTGTCAGTCGGTTATGTGCACAAAAACATCAGTAAGGGTAAAATCCAGATGATGTGAGTGTGTGTGTGCATGTGCGTGTGCGTCTGTTATATTGTAACTTTGGAAACAGTTAATGTTGTAAGTAACCTTCAAGATATCCGACTTTACAGAACCTCACTATATGTGGTATATGTTATGAGGATGAACATATATGAATAGAATGTTCTTTTACTACATAGATAACCACAATCAGCATTAGTCCCAGCAAACATTCCTTCTCAGCTGTATGGCTGTGCACATATGTAGCCACTCCAAATTTCCACAAATGGTGATTGACGTTAGCACACCTATCACAGCATTGACTTCCTATTCCAGAAGGCATTGCCGTGCACAAGCCTTGGAAACCCAGAGACAAAATTAGAGGGAATGCTGCTGTCAGTGATGACCCTTTTCGATGCCACTTTCCAGATTCTGCATTTCTGAATAACTGCCCTTTATTTCCATTCTGTGTTTTTTGTATTGAAGCCAGCTAGCAATCCCTGCTGCAACTTGTCCCCTGATTCCACATTCTCTGATTCGATCCATTACACTATTATGTGACATATATCACAAGCCTTTGGAAATCCTGATAAAAGTACATAGAGTCATAGAGATGTACAGCACTGAAACAGACCCTTCGGTCCAACCTGTCCACGCCGACCAGATATCCCAACCCAATCTAGTCCCACCTTCCAGCACCCGGCCCGTATCCCTCCAAACCCTTCCTATTCATATTCTCATCCAGATGCCTTTTAAATGTTGCAATTGTACCAGCCTCCACCACCTCCTCTGGCAGCTCATTCCACGCATGTGAAAAAGTTGTCCCTTAGGTCTCTTTTATACCTTTCCCCTCTCACCCTAAACCTATGTCCTCTAGTTCTGGACTCCCCCACCCCAGGGAAAAGACATCTACTGCATTAGTTTGTACTATAGAAAAATTACATAATGACTTGAATGTTCATATTCAGAAGAACAAATGAACAATGTCTTAATGAAAAGAACAGTTACAATGCAGCATTTACAGCCTTCAGATGATTGATTATCCCTTTTCCTCCTTCATTACATCTTTTTAACTTTCACCTAGCCTCTGAAAGGGCTACGCTCTGAAAGTTCTTCTGCAATGACTAGTGTACAACAAACTAACTCCCTGCAATGAATCTTTAGATTGTTTGTTGTGTCTTTTAAAACAACTGATGAGTAGTTGGTACCTTGCTTTAACTATAGAGTCTGGGATCTTGTGGCTCAGTGGTATTGTCTTTACCTCTGGACCAGAAGGTCCAAGTGCAAAGCTAACCTACTCCAGATGTGTCAAGATGGGTCTGAACAGATTGATTTTAAAGTATCTATCTAAAGATAGCCTGTTACATCATAAAAGTGGATGTACACATGATTTTTGAATGAATACCATTATGGACAAGGGGCATTGACAAGCTTGCACTTTCTGTGAATACTCTTGCATTTAACTCGCTGTGTTCTAAGGGAGAGGGTAGCTCAAAGTGACAATTATTTCAACAGTTCATCCAGAAGAGTGAAGGATTGCTAACACAAGAATGTCTGATACTTTATTTTCACACAAGTAAAATAATCTTTGCAAGCCTGTGTCACTGCTTAAAATATTGATACCTAGCTTCTAATTTGAAGAAAATATCTACCATGGTCTCTTCTCTTGAAGGTGGGAAAACAGTAGGAGTTGGTTCACTGGGTTTCAGCATTCACGGCTAAATGGCAATTCTTTATGTGGTATGATAACCCAAGAAGCAACACTGTAATTAACATCATGCTTCATTAACCTAACTATGCCTAACAAGGATACAACTGCTTTGATACAGTGCAGTGCACAGTCAATTCCCATATATTAAAAAAAACTGCGCTAGTAACTGCTCAGAGAGTGGGTTTGACCCCAGGTCTGTAGGTCCAGTCAATTTGGTTCCATTCATAGTGACCTGAACAAAATCTGTTTGCATCGGTTGCTGAAGTGACTTCTCTTCCAGAGAGCCTGGATGCTTATTCAATGAGCATCATTAGCAGTGATTAGCACTGCTGCCCCACAGCGCAAGGGCCCCAGGTTCAATTCCAGCATCAGGTGACTGTCTGTGTGGCATTTGCACATTCTTCCCATGTCAACATGGGTTTGTGCTGGATGCTCCGGATTCCTCCCACAGTCCAGGATGTACAGGCTAAGTGAATTGGCCATGCCCCACAGTTCTCTGGGATTTGAAGGCTAAATGGATTATCCACGGGAAATGTAGAGTTATCGGAGTATGGTGTGGCAGTGGATGGGGGTGGGGGTGGGATGCTCTTCAAGTGGTTGGTACACACCTGATGGGGCGAATGGCCTCTTTCTGCATTGGAGATAGTTTATGATTCTAAGACAGATCATTACATTTTTGGATACTAAAGGGAATCAAGGAACATAAGGATAAGGTGAGGAAGGTGGAACCAATGAAGAAATTTAATCATGATCTTTTTGAAAAATTGAGCAGGCTAGAGTTAAGGTGCCATATGGTCTTGTGGGATATAGGTAAAGTAGTGTTACTTCTGCAATCATAATTACTTATGCAAGGTAAATGA
>NC_057741.1:7722992-7726931 GCF_004010195.1 Chiloscyllium plagiosum
CCGACTGGGAGCCCTCCAACCGCAGGGGATGAACTTGGACTTCACCAGTTTCTTCATCCCCCCTCCCCTTGTCTCAGCCGAATCCCTCCCGCCCGGCACCGCCTTCCTGCCCTGCAGTCTTCTTCTTGCCCTCTCCGCCTCCACCCTACTCCGACCTATCACCTTCACCTTTACCTCTTTCCACCTATCACATTTCCAACGCCCCTCCTCCATGTCCCTCCTCCCTACCTTTTATCTTCTCCTGCTGAACACTCTCTGCTCATTCCTGAAGAAGGGCCTGTGCCCGAAACGTCGAATCTCCTGTTCCCTGGATGCTGCCTGACCTGCTGTGCTGTTCCAGCAATAAAGTTTCAAAAAAGATAAAAAGAAAATGTTTAAATATTGTTGTTTAGTATGGACCAGTCCTTCGTCCGGCTGTCTTCTGGCCAAAGTATGGTTTGGACGAGGATTGGGTCTGTCAGTATTTAGGTTTGTATGCAAATGAAAAACAACCTTTTAGTCAAGAGAAGGCGGACTATGCGACCTGTTGGAAGGGCAGTTTGGGAATGATGGTAGTAAAGACAAGGGATTCCCCCTCTGCCCTACCCAGTCCCTGGGATCCTCTCGGCTGCTTGCCCCCACCCCGTACTATAAATCAGATTAGGTGAAAATAGGGGAGGAGGAGAGACAGACAGACAGGGACAGGGAATGGATGACCCACAAGAGGAGGACGAAGGAGCGGTGGACGGGGATGTTGTTGTTCCCGACCCTCAATCCTCAACAAAAAAAAAGGGAAAATAAAGTAGACGTAGAGGAGGCCTCCGGAGTATCTAGACCAAAGCCTAAAGGGGTAAAACAAAAACAAGAAAAGGGAAAGATCATAAAGACGTATCCCCTTCGGGAGGTACCAATAGGGGACAAAGAGATTGGGTTTGTAAGTGCCCCCCCTCACCAGTGGGAGGTCAGAACATTTAAAATAGAAATGAAGGTCCTGGTTGAGGATCCGGTGGGGTTGTCTGAACAAATTGATCAATTCTTGGGGCCCAGTCTGTATACGTGGACTGAGTTAATGTTTACTGGGGAAGAAAGGGGACTTATACGAGGAGCAGCCATTAAAATATGGGACAGGGAACATCCCATTGGGGATGGGGATGCTGGACAGGGAGAGACGAAGTTTCACCTCAGAGACCCCCAGTGGGAAAATCAAAACCCAGAGCATAGAGAAAAAATGAGGGAATTGAAAGACCTGATTCTAAAAGGAATAAGAGAGGCAGTTCCAAAGTCGCAGAATTTGACTAAAGCCTTTGAAGTTAGACAGGAGAAAGATGAGACTCCCTCAGCTTTTTTGCAGAGATTAAGGGACAAGGAAAAGAATGGAACCAATAGTGAGCAATCGGAGCGGCGGGTGGCAGCATGTAGGACAGAGAGGAAGAGGGAGAGGGCGAGGACAGGAGGGAGCATTTGATAGAGGGTTCGGGCGACAGGGGCAGAGATGGAGGTCTCCACAGAGGATGCTATTATTGCGGAAATCTAGGGCATTTTAAGCGGGAGTGTCCTGATCTACAAAGGGAAGAAAGGGCAATTCCGCTTATGAATTTTGATGAAGAATAGGGGTGTCAGGGGTTCCTGCCCCCGGGGACCCACCAGAAACCCTTGATAAACTTGAAGGTGGGACCCTATAGGGAAGAGGTAGTCTTCCTAGTAGATATGGGACAGCACGGTCATCGCTGAATTTTAAACCAAAGAAAGTAGAAATGTCAACACGATCAATTACTGTTTCCGGGGTAAAAGGGGAAGGATTTACTGTTCCAGTATTTGAACCTATGATGATAGAAGGTCCTAAGGATAGAGTCACAGGGGAACTGCTGTATATCCCTGATATCAGATTAGATTAGATTTCCTACAGTGTGGAACAGGCCTTTCGACCCAGCAAGTCCACACCAATCTTCCACAGTGTAACCCACCCCCCTCTGACTAATGCACCTAACACTATGGACAATTTAACATGGCTAATTCACCTGACCTGCACATCTTTGGACTGTAGGAGGAAACCAGAGCACCTGGAGGAAACCAACGCAGACACGGAGAGAATGTGCAAACTCCACACAGACAGTTGCCCGAGGCTGGAATCGAACCTGGGACCCTGGCACTGTGAGGCAGCAGTGCTAACCACTGAGCCATCGTGCCAACCCGAATCTAGGAAATAACTTACTAGAGAGAGTTTTAATTATCCTCTTAGGACTGGAGATTGGAATTCAGGAAAAAGAAATAGTTGTACAAATGGTAATGTTGACAGAGGATGTGGAGAGAGAGATAGACCCTATTGTATGAGCTAGAGAAGGGAATCGTGGAAAACTACAGATCCTTCCCCTAGAAATAAGTTTAAAAAGGAAAGGGGAGGTTGTCTGTGAGCGACAACATCCCATTTCCATAGAAGGTAAACAAGGACTGCAGCCAGTAACTGAGGGACTGATTAGAGATAGACTGTTGGAGCCATGTGTGTCTCCTTATAATACCCCAATTCTGCCAGTGCGGAAATCTGATGGAACTTATCGATTTGAGAACATTGAATTGAATAGTACAGATCAGGCACCAGTGGTGCCAAACCCCTACACGTTATTAAGTAAGATCCCTCATGACCACAAATGGTTTAGTTTGATAGATTTAAAGGATGCCTTTTGGGCTTGTCCCTTGGCGGAGGAAAGTAGGAATTTGTTTGCCTTTGAATGGGAAGATCCCAAGACAGGACGGAAACAGGTGGACTGTGGACTGTGCTCCCCCAGGGGTTTACGGAATTCCCAAAATTATTTGGACAGATGTTAGAACAAATATTGGAGAAATTTAGCAGCCCCAAGGGAACTACCCTGTTGCAGTATGTAGACAACCTCTTAGTATCAGGAAAAAGAAGAGAAAGAGTAGTAGAAGCCACTAACAAATTATTGAATTTCCTGGGTCAACAGGGACTGCGAGCATCTAAAAACAAACTACAATATGTGGAGCAAGAAGAGAAATACTTGGGACATTTAGCTAGTGAGGGAAAGCGAAAGATAAGCCCAGAACGGATAGAGGGAATAGTGGGGATGCCGCTGCCCAGGACTAAACGGGAGTTATGTAAACTTTTGGGGCTAACGGGATACTGCAGATTGTGAATTGATTCTTATGCTCAAAAGACTAAGAAATTAGATCTCAAACTATTAGAGGAGGAACCAAAGTATCTAAGTTGGGATGGTGAGGAAAAAGAACTAGCTGAGAAACTCAAAAGAGATCTGATCCATGCCCCTGTGTGAGCCTTACCTTCCCTAGATAAACCTTTCCACCTCTTTGCTACCGTAGATAAGGGAACGGCAACCCAGAGGTGGGGAGGAATGAGACAGCCAGTAGCATATCTTTCGAAGCTATTGAACCCAGTATCCCGGGGGTGGCCTGAGAGTGTGCAGGCCGTGGCTGCCACTGCACTGTTGGTGGAGGAAAGCAGAAAGCTTACATTTGGGGGAGCCCTAATAGTAAGCACTCCACATCAAGTGAGAACAATCCTAAACCAAAAAGCTGGGCGATGGTTGACAGACTCGCGGATTCTGAAATATGAGGCAATATTAGTAGAAAAGGATGATCTAGTGATGGTCACGGACAATTGTTTAAATCCAGCTGCCTTTCTTTGGAAAGGGGAAGGAGACTCTCCTCAGAATCCAAGGCACGACTGCCTTGACATTATAGAAACTTACTAACTGTACCTCTTATACTCGCATCCAAATCATTTATATAAATGACAAAAAGTAGAGGGCTCAGCACCGATCCTTGTGGCACTCCACTGGTCACAGGCCTCCAGTCTGAAAAACAACCCTCCACCACCACCCTCTGTCTTCCACCTTTGAGCCAGTTCTGTATCCAAATGGCTAGTTGTCCCTGTATTCCATGAGATCTAACCTTGCTAATCAGTCTCCCATGAGGAACCTTGTCGAA
>NC_057741.1:7727302-7729279 GCF_004010195.1 Chiloscyllium plagiosum
AGCGAAGAAAAAGAATTGAGAGATTTAGGGGCTTCAAAAACAGCAGACGGGCATTGGAGGTTACCTGATGGAAGGGAAATGTTAAACAAAATGACGATGCGGGAGATTATGGCTATCCTACACCAAGGCAGTCACTGGGGAGTCCAAGCAATGTGTGATTTAGTTCTTAGGGAATATGGATGTAAAGGAATATATACAATTGCTAAACAAATATGTGAGGGATGTATAATATGCAGAAAGGTAAATAAGAAAGTCTTGAGAAAACAGACCCCGGGAGGAAGAGACCCGGGATTGAGACCCTTCCAGAGTATACAAGTAGATTATACTGAACTACCCAGAGTAGGAAGACTAAAATATATGTTGGTCATAGTAGATCATTTATCTGGTTGGGTTGAGGCATACCCCCTAGCTACCGCCACTGCGAGTGGGGTGTCTAAAACAATATTAGAGCACATAATTCCCCGATATGGGCTAGTGAATCATATAGATTCCGACCAAGGAACTCATTTTACCTTTAAAGTGTTACAGGGGGTAATAAAGGGGTTGGGAATTTCCTGGGAGTTCCATACTCCATGGCACCCGCCATCATCAGGAAGGGTTGAGAGAATGAACCAAACACTCAAACGACAGCTCTCTAAATTGATAATAGAAACCAGACTCCCTTGGACCAAATGTTTACCTATAGCTCTCTTGCGAGTACGAACAGCCCCAAGGAAGATTTGGGACTATCCCCCTATGAAATCTTATTTAGATTACCTTATCTGGGAAACTAAAGAATTGTTTTTAAAGAACTATATACTGAGCTTGTCCTCCTCTTTGTCTTTCGTCAGGAAACAGGGTTTATTGGCACAGACTCCGCCCCTTGAATAGTCACCGTTCATCCCATCTGGCTGGGAGATTGGGTCTTAGTGAAATCATGGACAGAGACTAAATTGCAGCCGGACTGGGAAGGGCCGTATCAGGATCTTTTGACTACCGAAACGGCAATAAGGATGGCGGAGAAAGGCTGGACTCACTACATTCAGATCAAAGGGCCAGTGGAATCTCCAGTTGAGGAAGAAGTCTGGACGGCCGAATCAACGCAAGACCCGCTGAAACTCAGACTAAAGAGACTTTGAGTAACTGATCATACAGTGGCGAAGCGAGCGCGGGATTATTTCTGTAGGATTGTATATTAAGTCTTTTTGTGCTTCAGCATGATTTTTAGAATACTGGGAATGCTTTAGAGTTATGATGCTAGCCCTCTTAGTATTGGGATTTTGTCAAGTAACATTTTCGTATGTGTTATTAACAGTTCCTGAGTCTGATAATCCACAAGTAATAGACGCTGATGCACGCAGCTTAGTGAATCGTGGGGATGTAGATAATCAGAGACAGTACCGCAGCTCAGAGATACATCTTAAGTCCTATGGGGATGGCCTCGGGGATGGTATTTGGTATAATGATCTTGTCACAATACACCGGGCCCCCGTCCGACCAGCTTTCGATTGTCCTGATATACTTAACGATAAAGAAAACCACATGGCACAAAGCAATTCTGGGGCGGGGGGGTATCTATCAGGTACAATTAAATGGAACATTTGCGATAGAAATGAAAACAAACGGGAATGATTTCTTGGGCTGTTATTTTCGAATTAGCATAGGACAGGGAAAAATGGGCAGAACTACTGGATAATAAAGGTACAACCTTTCACCCCTCCCGATGACCTTAAAGTAGTAAAAATTATAAGACCATAAGACATAGAAGCGGAAGTAAGGCCATTCGGCCCATTGAGTCCACTCCGCCAATCAATCATGGCTGATGGGCATTTCAACTCCACTTACCTGCATTCTCCCCGTAGCCCTTAATTCCTTGTGACATCAAGAATTTATCAATCTCTGCCTTGAAGACATTTAGCGTCCCAGCCTCCACTGCACTCTGCGGCAATGAAGTCCACAGGCTCACCTCTGGCTGAAGAAATGTCTCCGCATTTCTGT
>NC_057741.1:7729779-7746692 GCF_004010195.1 Chiloscyllium plagiosum
CTTCCCGGTCTGATTCACTGTGACACTGACTGAGTTACACTCTTCCCAGTCTGGGACACTCTTCCCGGTCTGATTCACTGTGACACTGACTGACTGTGGCACACTCTTCCCGGTCTGATTCACTGTGACACTGACTGACTGTGGTTTCTCTTCCCAGTCTGATTCACTGTGACAGTGACTGGCTGTGGGACACCCTTCCCAGTCTGATACACTGTGACAATGACTTTTTCTCTTCTATTGGGATTTGGACACTCAAAATCCGTCAGTCACACCCTCTCCACAGAGCATACTGGGCATGATTCTGGGTGTCAGCAAGATACAGCGCATGCGCCTGGCGGAAATGGCCGACGACTTTCTTATCATGGACCAATATAATCATGTCTGATCAGCCATGATTAAATTGAATAGCGGTGCAGGCTCGAAGAGTGGAATGGCCTACTCCTGCACCTGTTGTCTATTGTCTATTGTCTACTGTGACACAGGCTGTGGGACACTCTTCCCAGTTTGATTCACTGTGACAGTGACTAACTGTGGGACACTCTTCCCAGTCTGATTCACTGTGACACCAACTGATTGTGGGAGACTCTTCCCCGACAGATTTACTGTGACACTGACTAACTGTGGGAGACTCTTCCCAGTCTGATTCTCTGTGACACTGACTGACTGTGGTACACTCTTCCCAGTCTGATTCACAGTGACACTGACTGACTGTGGGACACACTTTCCATTCTGATTAACTGTGAGACAGACTGTTTGCAGGATGTCCTTCCCAGTCTGATTCACAGTGACACTGACTGACTGTGGGACACTCTTCCCAGTCTGATTCACTGTGACACTGACTGACTGTCGGACACTCTTCCCAGTCTGATTCACGGTGACACTGACTGACTGTGGGACACTCTTCCCAGTCTGATTCACAGTGACACTGACTGACTGTGGGACACACTTTCCATTCTGATTAACTGTGAGACAGACTGTTTGCAGGATGTCCTTCCCAGTCTGATTCACAGTAACACTGACTGACTGTGGGACACTCTTCCCAGTCTGCTTCACTGTGACACTGACTGACTGTCGGACACTCTTCCCAGTCTGATTCACTGTGACACTGACACTGGCTGTGGGACACTCTTCCCAGTCTGATTCACAGTGACACTGACTGACTGTGGGATACTCTTCCCAGTCTGATTCACTGTGACACTGACTGACTGTGGGACATTCTTCCCAGTTTGATTCACTGTGACACTGACTGGCTGTGGGACAGTATTCCCAGCCTGATTCACTGTGACACTGACTGACTGTTGGACACTCTTCCCAGTCTGATTCACTGTGACACTGACTGACTGTGGGATACCCTTCCCAGTGTGATTCACTGTGACGTTGACTAACTGTGGGACACTCTTCCCAGTCTGATTCACTGTGACACTGACTGGCTGTGGGACAGTATTCCCAGCCTGATTCACTGTGACACTGACTGTGTGACAATCTTCCCAGTCTAAATCACTGTGACACTGACTGCCTGTGGGACAGTATTCCCAGCCTGATACACTTGACACTGACTGGCTGTGGGGCACTCTTCCCAGTCTGATTCACTGTGACACTGACATGGCTGTGGGACAGTATTCCCAGCCTTATTCATTGTGACACTGACTGTAGGACAATCTTCCCAGTCTCATTCACTGTGACACTGACTAACTGCAGGACACTCTTCCCAGTCTGATTCACTGTGACACTGACTGACTGTGGGACAGTATTGCCAGCCTGATTCACTGTGACACTGACTGACTGTGGGTTCTCTTCCCAGTCTGATTCTCTGTGACACTGACTGGCTGTGGGACACTCTTGGAACAATGGTGTTGGAAGAGCACAGCAGTTCAGGCAGCATCCGAGGAGCTTCAGCAAAATCGACGTTTCGTGCAAAAGCCCTTTATGAGGAATAAAGGCAGAGAGCCTGAAGCATGGAGAGATAAGCTAGGGGAGGGTGGGGGTGGGGAGTCCAGCACCATTGATCCAGAATCTAGTTTCCATCATCTGCAGTCATTGTTTTTACCTTGTGGGACACTCTTCCCAGTCTGATTCACTGTGACACTGACTGTGGGACACTCTTCCCTGTCTGATTCACTGTGACACTGAGTGACTGCGGGACACGCTTCCCAGTCTGATTCACTGTGACACTGATGTCGGGACACTCTTCCCAGTCTGATTCACTGTAACACCGGCTGTTGGACATTCTTCCCAGTCTGATTCACTGTGACACTGATGTCGGGACACTCTTCCCAGTCTGATTCACTGTAACACCGGCTGTTGGACATTCTTCCCAGTCTGATTCATTGCCAGGGTGACTGATATAGTCTCTTACCTCTATGTGACAGAACAGTTGTTTGCACGTTTCCTGCTATACATGTCTGTATTTTGTACTGAGAGTCTGATGAGCTCCAGTAAGAAACGCAATGGGCCATGTACCTTGTGGTCTGTCGGACATTTATTGAATAAACATCAGCTGCAGATTCCACATTAATTTTCAACCCATTCATTTCCTTTGGGGTTTCAAGCTTTCCTATCCCTCAGGTAGCTGTGTGTTCCATTATTGACAGATTTAAAATGTTCATTCAGTGTCTTTCTTTTGCAGCAGCCTTTCCCCCAAACTGCCATCCCTGCCATCCTCCAATTTCCTTCTTTGCTCGTGTAGTCAATGGACTCCAGAACCAGGTTGATTACAATCTCCAAGCTGCAGAGACATGCTCAGAGAACGCTATGGCCCACAACCACAAGCAACAACCCCCCAGGGCCCAGAAATGCAGTGACAGCAACCCAGGCTCTCACTCACCAAAGCCACTGATCTTCTGAGCTGTGCTTGCAATTGTCAACCTGTTCACTCCCACATTTGATGCTGAAAAGTTGACTCATGAGCTGATTGTCTGCAAATATTGCAGTGAAATAGTCTGTGATTGCTGCAACAGCTCCTTACACATTCTGTCTCTCTTGTACACAGACCTTACTCTCATTGGTCACTGATGAAGGCGGTGTGGAAAGTATGGACCCCAGTGATTACTGCCATATGCAGTGCCCTCTCCTCGATCATGGTCTCTGCAGGCTGTTTGCTACATCTATCCAGTTAAGCCCATCCCTGGGTTCTTGTAATATTGTGTTTGGTTGAAGCACTGCAAGACAAATGAATGTCATCCAGGTGTTACACTCTCACCATTTTTAGCACCATTCTTCCTTATCTAGGCAGGTGGTGTTCATGTTTCAGCCAATCTGAATAAGAGACAAAGACATTGATTGAGTTTGGTGTCATTATGAGCAGAAAATAATGAGAAGGGTCTCAATAAGTTTGTTCAGATGAACTCCATATGATCAGAAACCTCTGGAATTAAAGAAACATGCTCCATGTGATTTGCATACAGTAGAGCACAAATTTAATAGCTAGTTTGCTGAATTATTCAATTCATAAGAATTGTGAATGCCCATTGTGATTATAATTGCCTGAGTGTTAGTCTGTTCTCCAGCAGCATTATCTAGACTGCACCTCCATCATTATCCTCCTGTTGTGTTCGTACATAGCATGATTATTTATATTCTATGACCTAATTTCAACCCCTCTGAAAGTCATTCAGACTCTCTATTTGATTACACCCTTATGTTCCAGCTTTAGTGCTGTTACAGTGCACTTAAACATGATTATTTTCCATTTTTGACAAGACAAAAACATACAAAGCAGCATGCCCACATTTTGGTCGAATAAGGCAGCTGGCATTACCCTCATACTGTCTAAAAGACTCATAATCTCTCATTTTTGCACACTTAAATCAGCACGTGTTTATCATTCTCAATTTCTGGAACCTTATCCGTTCAACAATTTTCTCTCCACCCTCGGCATAAGCATCTGCTTTGATTAAGTCTGTTTCCAAATTCCTGGCTCTTTGAGTGGTTACTGTTCATTGATGAGCTCTTTCAAAGAGGGATTGGACTTTATTTGGATAAATGTGATTTGCATTTATTTCCCATTTTCCAGATACTTCTCCTTTAGCACAGACAGTCAGCACTTTTACAGGAAGCAGTGTAGTTTGAAAAGATATGTATATTGCAACGATCATATTAAGTTGCTCCATTCCAATCTGCATTACTTCCACAAAGCATTGTTAAATGAATGAATGATGCTGTAGCATTTTTTGCTGCATTCACACAGAATTAGTTTTTTTAAAAGCCAAAGTCCAACTCGATTAAAATAATGTTCCAAAACATTAGAAACAAACGAAACAAAAGCTCTACCAATAGGAGATCATAAATGGGCAGTAGTGTTTTATTGCTATAAACAGAGCTGGAGAAACTCAACAGCATTTGAGGAGAAATAAACAGGGTTAGCGTTTCGGGTTTGAAAAGATCCTTGTTCAGAACTTTAAAAAATTGGAAAATTGTGTTTTTTTATGCCGATGATAGAAGTTGGGGGATGAATAAGTGAAACAGCAAGGCTGCTCACACCAATTGACTAAGGGGAGAAGGGTCTGCAGTACCTGAAGAAACATCACTGCGCTCAAGATATTTACTCAAGTTTTCTCTCCATGCCATTGGACCTGCTGAGTTTTTCCAGCAATTTCTGTTTTTCTTTGTCTTGAAACAAAAGGAGTGCTACATGTTGTAAAGGAGACATAGAAATGTAAGCTCGGTATAAATGACAGGCATGGAAAGGAGAAACGTTTGCCGAGAGCAAAGCCAACAAAACAAAAACAAGACTTGGCTGGTGGGGGTTATAATCGAAATGGAGGGCAGAGACCATGATCTGAAGTTGTTGAACCTATTATTCAATCTGAGAGGCTGTCAAGTGTCAATGTGGATGAGATGTCCCATCATGCTTTGAGTTCTGTTGGAACACTTTAAAAGGCCCAGGATTGAAATGTTAGCATGGGAGCAAAATAGTGTATTGTAGTGGCAAACAACTGGCAGTTCAGGGCCATTCCTACAGACAGAGTGGAAGTGCTCCTCAAAACAGTCGCCCAGCCTGCATTTAGTCTTGTCTACATAAAGCAGATTGAATTGTGAGCAGCGCAGAGAGTAGACTAAATTGCAAGAAACGCAAGAAATTTCACCTGAAAATTGTGTTTGGAACCTTGGACAGTGAGGAACCAGGAGGAAAAAAGATGTGTTACTCCTTCCACAATTGCATGGGAAGATGCCATGGGGTTGGGGGTGATGAGAAAGTATTGGGAATGATGGAGAAGTGGACCAGGAATAGTTCCTGCAGGAGGCTGACAATGGAGGGGAGTGGATGACGTGTTTGGTGGTGGCACCCTGCTGGAGTTGGCAGAAATGGTAGAGGATGATTTTTTTTAATGTAGTGACTCATGGGGTTGGAAGTGACAACAAAGGCAACCTTATCACTGTTCAAAGTTGTGTGTTACAAAATTTATGTCCAAGGCAAACAAGGAAAAATTCTCGCTTTTATCCCTTGCACTGAAGAGATGCTAAAAGGGACCTCAATTTTCCTGAGCCAGGATTAGCTCTAATTTACAGTTCTTATTATTTTCCAATAGCTCCTGTTGAACAGTTGTTGTGCTCGAGTATTGCATCAAGCCAAAATTGAATGTCCCCATTGTTTCTTAGCTCACTGATATTTACATTTCATCTATGCTTGTGAGCAATAGTATTCTAAGCAAAATGCAAGGTGATAACAGATCTTATCAAATCGTGAGAAGAGGAGGCAGTGGCGTAGTGATAATGTTCCTTAACTAGTTATTCAGATGCCCAGTCTAATTTTCTGGTGACATGGGTTCAGCCTTCGTCCTGTCAGTATGTGACAATGCCATCAATTGTTATAAAAATCCATCTGGCACAGTGTCCTTTCAGGAAGGAAATCTGCCATCTTGGTCCGGTTGACTTATGATTCTAGAGCCACAGTAATGTCCTTGACTCATTGACTCAAGGGCAACTAAATTGACCAACAAATTCTGGACTTGCCATTGAGCCCAGACTCAGTTCCTGCTCTGTCAGCAGCACTTGGGTGCCACCAATTGGGTGCTGAGATCACCCCATCCCAATTTGGGGCCTTGTATTTAAAAAGCACTGCATCAGCAAGGCAGAGTTGGGATTCCCCAGAAAGGATTTGGGCATCAGTCTAAAGTTTGAGGAGAGACATGGGTCTGACCAATTCTGATGAAAGACCATTGTCAAAAACAGTGACCCAAAATTTCAATTACTGTCAAGATAGATTAATCTTTTTCTAGAATTACCCACTTATTTGCCAGCAATCTTACTGATCAAGTCTGACTGGTCCCAAGGGTTGAAACTCGGGAGAAAGCTACTCAATGCAGGAGTGGGTGGGGTTCTTGGGTGGAAGGGAGGTGGCTTGGGTGATGGCCTCTGGTCTGACACTACCAGGGTGTGGGAGTGGTGGGGTGGTCCCTGCAGACTCAGGTGGATCAGAAAGCTTAGTCAATGAGTCGGACAGGCTTGGGTTAGGGCCAGGCAATATGGTTGGGTCTGGCAGAGTCTGGTTGTGAGGAAGAGTGGACATTGTGCATGTCAGGGTTAGCTCTGGGTATGGGTGTCAGATCTGATAAAATTATGTAGGTGTCAAGTTTGTTCAGTCATGGGGTATTGTTTGGGAGAACGGGTGAGTCTTAGTGGGAAGATTCGATTTAATAGTTACTCCATAGTAGGTTTCTAATCCTTTATATTTACCTGAGTAACTGATAAGAGCATCGTAACTATTCAATTTTTCTAAATTAGTGAGTCATTCTCAAAGAGTTTCCGACACAGGAATTGCCCTTTGGAACTTTGTTTTTCCCTGGGAATGTCCATGGAATAGATGGTTCTGCCTGGTCTGGGTACAGAACCCCATTCTGTGATACCTATTGATCAGAACACCTGGACCTGCTAACTCACTTCACAAGCGCTACCTAAATTGCTGAATATTTCTAGTCTCTCTTTCTTTATTTCAGATTTCCTGTGTCCATAGAAATTTTGCTTTTATTTCCAGCAAACAACTGGAACCGATACTGTGTTAGAATATTAAATAAAACTCAAATGTTAAAATATAGGAAGACAAAGAAACCTTTTGTTTCAACTTCAGAACAGTCATTAATACTTTCCCACTTAGCACAAACTATTGATAGTCTACTGAGAATACTGAAGAGATAAAGTCACCGGATCAGATCTGTGCTAATATCAGACAGGATCAATACGTCACTCTGAACATAAACACACTTATTCATTGGTGACACGGTCACCAAGAATTGCTAGTGATGTCACTTTTATTAACAAAGGGAGTTATCCTCCAAGCTGCAAACAATCCTGACTTGGAACTGAATTGCTGTTCTTTCACTGTCACTGGATCAAAATCCTGTAGTTCCCTTCGGACCTAACAGCACAGTGTGTGTGTGCCTACACTCCAAAGACTGCTGCATTTCAATAAGACGGCTCCCTGGCACCTTCTCCAGTGCAATTAGGGATTGACAATAACTGCTGGTCAAGCCAGTGACACCCACATCTTATGAACCACTTTTTTAAAAAAGAAATCAAATATCAATTTTGTAGAATGTTAAGCCATAGTAGGCAAGAAGTATTGAATTATGGTACAAGATACACAACAAAGAAAAAATCAAGATACTGAAGCAACTTATTGCATCACAGCAGTATTAAAATACTGCTGGCAAAGGTATCCGATAGAGCTTTCAGAACTATCTATGTTTACCTGTAATTTGTGATGTCTGCAAACCCTTGCCCATTACATTGTGAACAATGTTTTACAAGGTTATTATGGGATGGGGAGAGAAAACAATATTGCTATACCACTGCTATAACTTTACCTTAACTAAATGACAGTCTAACCCACTTCAACTCATTGTTACTCTCCTCTTTTAAAATTCCCTTTAAACTCTTTGACCAAGCTCTTGGTCATTTGTCCTAACAATACCTTCTGTACCATGTATCAATTTTTGTTTGTAACCCTCCACACCTTGGAACATTACATTCTCCAATATAAATGTGAACTATTGTTCCCTTGGCAGTAGAGGAGCCTCATTGTGGTAGAACTCAGATGGTAGTAGCATTAACTAATTCTGTATGATGTTGGATTACTGAAAAATGCCTACTTCCAGATACCAATGTGTTAAGTACATCTGTTCCGAAATCATAAATATTTGGAATTCAAAACTAGTGTTGCAGGCAGCAGACTTAGTCCAATTAAACAATTTATTTAAGCTGGTCTAAACATATTTAGGTTTATAGAGATCGAATCCTGTTTCTGAATATGCTAACTCATATCTAAACACAGAAATTGTTGATTTACTTTCACTTAATTTTGTTTTAAAGGTCATACGGTTACACAAAGAGAGGAAAGGTGATATTTATGGGATTGAAACACCTGTCGAAATTTTGATTTTTATTGAGTGGCTACTCATTCTTACAGATAGAACACGGAAACGATGGATGTTCCTCCACAACCAGTTAGGTAAGCAACTCCATCAGTGTACACTAATTTGTTGGATATATGTTCAAATGGTTCACCATGATTTTGTATTGAAAAGTAAAGAGGTTATTAATTTAGATTTAGATTAGATTACTTTACAGTGTGGAAACAGGCCCTTCGGCCCAACAAGTCCACACCGACCCGCCGAAGCGCAACCCACCCATACCCCTACATTTACCCCTTACCTAACACTACGGGCAATTTAGCATAGCCAATTCACTTGACCTGCACATCTTTGGACTGTGGGAGGAAACCGGAGCACCCGGAGGAAACCCACGCAGACACGGGGAGAACGTGCAAACTCCACACTGTCAGTCGCCTGAGGCGGGAACTGAACCCGGGTCTCTGGCGCTGTGAGGCAGCAGTGCTAACCACTGTGCCACCGTGCCGCCCATATCAATATGAATTCGATTTCATGCTTTAATGTTTAGTGAAACTACTTATTCCTGAAAGTAGCAAACATTTTGAAGGCTATGCTAGTTTTCAAACATTAACTCTGTTTCTTTCTCCACAAATGGTGCCAGAGTTTCTCCAGCAGTCTGCACTTTTGATAGTTATTCCTGAAACTAGGTGCAATGAGACTTAATGTTGGCAATCCTTGACTTGAAAACTATCTGAACTAAAATGGAGTTGAATCATTTGTGAGAGCAGACATGGGCCACTTTGTTATAAGCAGGTATAGGTCATCCCTAGAGTATTCCTTCCATGTTTTAGCCACCCTGTACCCAGTCCTGTTATGATGTACATTGCTTTCGGTGCAGCCAGCTTTAGGAGTTCATGACCATACCAGATGTGTCCTCAGAAAGGTCCATGCATTATGAATTTGAACAGGTTGATTTGTAACCCTTTAAGTTTTTGGGTGTTTCAGTTTTAAAATAACGAGCAGCATAGTTTTATGCTTTAACAGGAAAAGAAAGTTAATTATTGCAAAACTATTGTTACTCTAGTAAACATGATGAGGTTATGATCTAAAAGCACATGTACAAAGATTAAAACTAGATACGTATAAAAGATAAAAAGATGAAAGTAAGATCAGTTTGTTATCATTGCAGGTCTGGCTTGCTTAAAGATTTCTCTGAATCCTTGGTGCTTTTTGCTGTCTGGTTCAGTACAGCAACCCTGAGTCCCTTCTTCTTGC
The DNA here is from genome assembly GCF_004010195.1 of Chiloscyllium plagiosum. Classification (NCBI taxonomy): domain Eukaryota; kingdom Metazoa; phylum Chordata; class Chondrichthyes; order Orectolobiformes; family Hemiscylliidae; genus Chiloscyllium; species Chiloscyllium plagiosum. The sequence goes on from NC_057741.1 coordinate 7,739,382, forward strand.
TTCCCTACTGAGACACAGTGAATGCTTGAGCTTGTCTCTCTCGTGGTCTCTGCACAAATAGTTGTTGTTCATAGCTAACGTTTATACAGATCAAAATGTAAAATGGCTGCTGTCCTAAATTTGTTTAACTAAGTTTCCATGTTGTGTTTGGGTTGGCTCAGGTCTGAGTTCTTGGTAGTCAGTCAGGAAGCTGGAAGAACACAGCAAGCCAGGCAACATCAGGAGGTGGAGAAGTCAATTGTTTCGGGTGTAACCCTTCTTCAGGACTGGGGGTGGGGGTAAGGGGAGCAGCAGATAAAGGGGGAGGCGGGGGCAGGGTGGTGAAGTGGGGATAGGTGAAGACAGGTAGAGGGTACGACCTGGTTGGTTAATGGGAGGAATGAATCTGATAGAAGTGGAAGGGAGGGGAAGGGGCTGGGGAGAGAACCGGGGATGGAAGGGGAGGTTATTTGAAATTGGAGAACTCAATGTTGAGTCCTCCAGGGTGTAGGCTGTCCAGACGGAAGATGAGGTGTTGTTCCTCCAAATTGCAGTTTGGTTTGTTGTGGCAATGGAGGAGGCCAAGGATGGTCATGTCGGAAAGGGAGTGGGAAGGGGAATTAAAATGGATGGTGACTGGGAGATCCGATCTTCACCTGCGGGGAAGAGACGTTCACGAACTGTTCCTGAAGTTTATGTTCCGTCTCCCCGATGTAGAGAAGACCACATTGGGAGCACCTGATACTATAAACTAGGTTGGAAGAGAGGCAGGTGAACCTCTGTCTCACTTGGAAGGACTGTTTGGGGCCCTGGATAGAGGTGAGTCTTTGGTCAAGACAATTAAACTTTTAACTGTTTAATCACTGTTTAGTCACACATCTTGTCAGATATGAAGAAGCTATTCACATCTCTGAAACCCTTATCAAGGGATCTCTGTTTGTCCTTGGAAATATTAATTGAATTTACAAAATCTGTGATTTCTTATTGAGATAATTACTATTTGACCTTAATCCCTATTGCAGTCACAAGGACAATCATGTGAATTCAGGGAGACATTTTGGAAGGTGCTTTTCACCCATTTTAAAGACAGATTAATTCACTTTACAAAATTGAAAGAAAATAATGATACACTCTTGACAAAATATACTGAACTGAAAACAGAGAGAAAATCTTAGCTTTATTTCATGGTGTCAGGCCTTTGAATAAAGAACTGTTTGTCAATCACATTCTTAATAAAATAATCCTTTTGTTAAACATTTAAACATTATGGTGGTTAGCACTGCTGCCTCAAAGCGCCAGAGACCTGGGTTCAATTCCCGACTCAGGCGACTGACTGTATGGAGTTTGCACATTCTCCCCGTGTCTGCGTGGGTTTCCTCTGGGTGCTCCGGTTTCCTCCCACAGTCCAAAGATGTACAAGTCAGATGAATTGGCCATGCTAAATTGCCCGTAGTGTTAGGTAAAGGGGTAAATGTAGGGGAATGGGTGGGTTACGCTTCGGCGGGTCGGTGTGGACTTGTTGGGCCGAAGGGCCTGTTTCCACACTGTAAGTAATCTAAAGTAATCTAATTAGACTCTTTCTTCCAGATTTTTTTTATTGAATTCAAATTCCACCATCCAAACCCAGGTCCACAGCACATTACTTGGGTCTCTGGATTAATAGTCCAGTGATAATACCACTAGGCCATTGCATGTTTGTGATGTTCCCCTACTGGACAATGACAAGCAGTGGGTGTCCAGTGATCACTGGGGACAGAGTAACACTGACTTAGATAGTGTTCAGATGGGATGGAGCTACAGACAAGTAAAGTGTGTGAAGTAGTGTTTAAACAGTGGCTAGGGTGAGAGAGTGGGGCAGTACATGTGAAGGAGTATCAGCCATGGGTAACATGGCTTTTTGGTAGTTTGTCTTTGTGTGGCTATCCATGTGACAAGAAGAGACTGGAATTGGATGTGACAAATGCCATTAAAACTAACGTAACAAGTTTGGTCACATTAAAAATACTTGATAGTATTCACACTAGTAATCGCAAAAAACTCAACACAACTCGGACCTAGAGGAAAAACTTAGCCTTTATAATTCATGGGGGCAGTTTTGTTCAGATGGCCCATTCTCCACAGGAAGGAGTGGTACAATGGTGGCTGAACAACACTCTAGTTGCTATCTCCTTAATCCAAGTGGCACTGTTCATTCAAAAATAATAAGGAAATCCTCTCTTCCTTCACGGGTAGTGGCCCAAGGCACTGTCTGCATTTGGGGAATCAACAGAAGTCTATTTACTGTCCACAGAATGAAACGTTTCCCTTATCTGTAATAAAGCATCAGCTCAGAATATCTTAAAGTCCCTTCAGAGATGATATCTGATTTACAGCAGCATCTGTCTTTTTTTTTAAAGTTTAGCTTGTGTTAAGTTGCCTGACATTTCCATACGTGAAGTGTAATCACTGCACGCACAGACTCCATTACAGCGTCAAAAGGAATCCACTTTGACGCTGAACTGCAGACTCCACACATTTTGAATCAGAGTCGTACCATCAGAAGTCATGAGCAGTTTACTTCGAGAGGCCTGTTATTATAATGCTACTGCTCAGGTAACTGTAAGTGCAATGCACAAAAGATAAAGGAAGATTTGTCATTTGTCATATTTGCAAAATGTTAGACAAGTAATAATTAAATAATAATTTTCACAAACAACACCCTTTATTTATCATAACACTAAAACCACTGCAATGTTCCAAACATTGGTACCAGTACTTATGCCATAGTCTGAATCAAACCCAAGCACAACTTTAAATGTTGTATAACTGGCAGGAGACACAATGTAAAGAGATAGGTAATGAACTGAAATACCAAGATAAGCCATGATGAATGAATGTAAAATTTAATTTCTTTGTCTTCCTTTGCATGTTAATTTGTACACGTGTGAGAGAAAAACAAGAAGTGGAGAACAGGATATATAAAGTTGAAGGATGAAGCTAATTGGAAGTATATTATTCTTCTGATTTTCCATCAACAAATAGGTTTCAGTGTTGGCGTAATATGTGTGAATGTGATCCAGGCCTCTGTGGAGTACCTTTCGTTTTTTATTCTCCCAAAATGATAGTTCCATTTTGCTGAGTCTTGCTGACACCATCACGAGCTGAGGTTACAGAATTAGTGGTAATTAAGATGAATAATGGACAGCATTAAAGATGTAGATGTACATCCAGTGGGGCTTGCACTGCACTGAAATCATCCAGTTCGATTCACGGAGGATGATTAGGAGTTGTCAGAATGATATGTCAATTGGGACTAGGACTGAAATCCTGGAGCTGAAACTGAAAATGTGATTTATTTGTCTTCCTTTTCATCCATCTTATTTTCAAATAATCTTTATTAGAAAATCTGCCATTTTTGAGAATGCAAACATAAGACAGACAGAGAGCATGGAATACATCAAGATCTACTTCTTGAAACCATATTCTTTTTGACATTATTCATGTGAAAGTTACAAAAATAAACCCACTTAAGTTATGTTTCTGAATTCTGCAGCTGCATCTCTTAAAAAGAGATTGATTCCATGGGCATGTGATGTTTGTACAATCTATTTGTGGTTTGATGAGGCCAAAGAGGGGTGAAAAACATATATATTGACCATATAATTGAAGTGGTATTTAATTCTCACATCTTAGTAATTCATTTTACTTTCATAAACAAATTGCAAATCACTAACCAATCACTTCAAAAACATAATATTCCATTATATCATTACTTGACGTTTCAATGATCTACAATTCAATAATTATAATGCTGACATTACTGAATGTGTTGGTCTACCATTGTAAGTGAGCAATTTCCGTCAATTTCAAGAAAAGCCTGTAAGAGCTATGTGGTAGAGTCATAGCAAGGACACAGACCCTTCGGTCCAACCAGTCCATACCGACCATAATGCTAAACTAACCTATTCCCACCTGCCTACATTTGATCCATATCCCCCCAAACATTGCTTCACAAGTACTTGTCGAAATATCTTTTAAACATTGGATGTGGGTACAGTTACACCTTTCCCTCTGGAAATTCATTCCACACACGAATCACTGTGTAAAAAAAAAATTACACCCAGTGTCTTTTTTAAACCTTTCTCCTCTCCTCTCCCCATGCCTTCTAGATTCTCATCCAAATCATTTAAATAAATGACAAACAAAAGTGGACCCAGTACCAATCATGGAACAACACTTGTCTCAGGCCTCCAATCCAAAAAACAACCCTTCTCTATCACTCTCGGTCTCCTGCCATTAACCAATTTTGTATCCAATTGGCAAGCTCACCCTGAATCCCATGTCTAACTTTACTAATTAGTCTACATACAGAACCTTATCACAGACTTTCCTAAAATCTAAGTAAACAATGTCTACCACTCTGCTCATGTCAATCTTTTGTGTTACTTCCTCAAAAAACTCAATCAAGTTTGAGAGACATGATTTCCCTTAGACAGAACCATGCCGACTATCCCTAACCATTCTTTGCCTCTCCAAACGCATATAAATCCTATCTTTCAGAATCATCGCTAGTCAAACTCATGTTCAGGCTTCTCCTTATATCCCTTCTTGAGGAATGCACAACTTAGTCACTTTCCGGTCATCCAGCACCTCACCTGTAGTTATGCATGACATAAATATTTTTGCAAGGGGCCCTGCAATTTCCTCCCTAACTTCCTACAAAGTCCTGGGACACACTAGATCAGATCCTGAAGATTTATCAATCTTCATATTTTCTAAGATCGCCAACATTTTCTCTTTGTAAACCGAACGGTTTCCAAAACATCAATATTTATTTCTGAGTTCCCTAGCCTCTATTTCTTTGCCAATAATAAAGACTGATGCAAAATATTCATTTAATATCTCTCCCAGCTCCTGAAGTCCAACACAAAGATGATTTGTTCATCTTCAAGGAGTCCTACTCTCTCTCTAGTTGCTTCTAGAATGTACTTGTAGAGTCTCTTTAGATCATCCTTAATCTTGCCAAAGCTCTCTCCTATCCCTTCCTGATCCTTCTCCTAAGAATGCACCTGAGCTCTTTACACTGTTCAAGAGATTGATTAGAACCCAGTTATCTATGTCTAACATACAATTCTTTTTTATTCTTGACTAGAAGCTCAGTAGCAGTATTTATCCATTGTTCTCTCATCCTACTAGCCTTACCTTTCACTCTAACAGGAACAAAAAGACTCTGAACTCTCATTATCACACCTTTGAAAGCTTCCCCCGTTATCATATGCTGAAAATGCAGTCCTCACTTTCTCCCCCATTATCATATGCCCCTATACCTGTAAACAGTCCACTTCAATCAATCTGTTCTCATACTATTAAAATTTGCCTTACTCCAATTAAAACCTTTCATTTTTATGGAAGGCTTATCCTATTTTAAACAAATAATATTCTGATCACTAGACCCAAAGTGTTCCCCTTCTATCACTTTCATCATTTTCCTGTATTATCACTCAAAAAAAGAACATGTTTTTCTCCTTCTCTGATAGGATCATTTATGTATTGTTCAAGAAAACTACTATAGTGTTAAAGGTTTGAATGGTGAAGAATTTGTTAAATGTGTTCAAGAAAGTTTTCTTGAACACATTTAATAAATTCTTCACCATTCAAACCTTTAACACTATAGTAGTCCCAGTCAATGTTTGGGAAATTAAAATCACTGACTATTACAACCTTATTATACTTACATATATTTGAGATCTCTATAAATCTGTTCTTCAATTTCCCTCTGATTATGGGGGGGGGGGGGGGTGCGGAGTCTATAGCACAATCCAATCGAGGCGATAATCCCTTGTTTCTTTTTAATTTCAACCCATATATTTTCACTGGATCATTTATCAGAAATATCTTCACTCGTTACTGCAATGTTTTCCTTAGTCAAAAATTCCACTGCCCCCTTCTCTTTTGCCTCTCTTTCTATCCTTCCAATAACATCTGTAACCCAGAACATTGAGCTGTCATCACACCATCATTCCTGATAAAGGGCTCTTGCCCGAAATGTTGATTCTCCTGCTCCTTGGATGCTGCCTGACCTGCTGTGCTTTTCCAGCACCACTCTTTTCAACTCTGATCTCCAACATCTGCGGTCCTCACTTTCTCCTTTTGCATCACTCAACCAAGTTTCTGCAAAAGCTGTGATATCCCAAACCCATGTTGTCAAACATGACCTGAGATCATCAGCCTTACCTGTAAGACCCCTTGCATTGAAATAAATGCAACTTAATCCTTCAGAGTTACTTCATTCTCTGACTTACTGTTGTCTGTTTTTTTTTTCTAATTAACTTGTTCTTTTCAGGGGTCCAAAATGGCAACGACCCAGCAAGTCTGAGTCTACAGTGCTCCTCCCAAGACTTGGGCAAAATGGGTCACCCACCCCCACCACACTCACCAAATCATTTAAAGTAGCTTTTACTTAATGTAATTAGTTGTTTAGTATTGTATTTAAACAATTTAATCTCCAGTAAAAATGACGAAAGGGAAGGGAGCCTGCAGCTCTCAGCAAGCAGGAACCCCTCCCCCACCCTCTCCAGCTGCAGCAGAGGTGGCCGCAGCCGCCCGGGGGGACTTACCTACGGTGGCGAGCCTCGTGGAAATCATCTCCAAACTGGATGCGAAGATCGACGCTTTTATTGAAGAATCCTGAAGCTGATAGGACTCACTCTCGGCCGCGCTGCAAAAGCACAACCGAGACATCAAGGAAATCGAGCGCCAAGTCGGAGGGGCGGAGCTAAAGGCCTCGAGCTCCGAAACTACTGCACAATCGGCCGTGGATCGGGTCCGGACTCTCGAACAGCGAGTCCGGACCTTAGAGAACCACATTGACGACCCCGAGAATCGAGGTCGTCGAAAAAATATTCGTTTGCTGGGCCTTCCCGAACGGGAAGAGGAAGGCCAGCTTACAGCGTTCCTCGAACAGTGGCTTCCACAGCTTTTAAATCTGGAGGCTGGATCAGGCCAGGTAAGGGTGGAATGGGCCTACCAGGTCGCAATACACGGGCCTGGCTCGAACCAGCGCCCCCGCCCGGTCCTGTTCCGGCTGCAGAGCTATAAGGAGAGGCAGATACTCTTAGAAGCCTCTAGAAATCTTGGAAAAGATCCCCAAGCTATGATCTATAAAGGATCCAAGATCATGTTATTCCAGGACTTTTCCCCAGCTCTGGCCCAAAAGAGGAAGGCGTTCGATGAGGCGAAGAAGTGTTTAAGGGACTTAAATATTCAGTACTCCTTACGCTACCCAGCGACGCTATGCTTTAACCATGAAGGATCCGTGTATAACTTCGGATCGCCAGAAAAGGCTAAAGAATT
>NC_057741.1:7752259-7842298 GCF_004010195.1 Chiloscyllium plagiosum
AGAATGTAGAGTGCTACGGCCAATGGGGGTATCTTCCGTCAGTACTATTTATCATTTACTACATGATGAAGTATCGGGAGATATGGACAATCTGCTTAAAACATGGGATCAGGATTTGGGACTAGAAATCTCTTTAGAAATGTGGAATGACATTTGGGAAAACGCCAGAAGAATCACCATATGCAACTGAACTCAGTCTATCCAGCTGAAGATACTTCATAGGGCCCATATAGCACCGGATCGATTGGCAAAATTTAAGGCAGGAGCACCTCTAATGTGTCCCAAATGTAAAATAGAGGTGGACACTCTTGTACATTGTCTATGGACCTGTCATAAGATCCATAGATATTGGACTAAAGTAGCAAGTACCCTGACAGAAATCTTAGGAATGGAAATTAGAGTGAACCCTGTGTCTCTCCTTTTGGGCTTTTCGAACTTACCCTCTTCCTGTGCATATCCAGGGAGATTATTTTCTATTCTCTCTTTCTGTGCAAGGAAACATATTTTGGTAAACTGGGTGGCCGAGGGCCCCCCTGGACTTTCAAATTAGCACAGATTAATTATGGAATGTATTCCCCTTGACTTCCTTACAAATATGGTGCACCAAAAGACCAAATTATTCCATAAAATATGGCAGCCCTTCGTAAATTATATAAATACAGATATTTCGGCCATCCTAACAAGGGCTTTTGTTTAATTGAGATGGCGAACCTGGCTGGCCCAGGGCCCTTGGGAGAGGAATCCCACATGAATACGGGTTTTGTTACATTTGATGTTAATACATTCCGAGCATGTATCTCACTACCCAATTTCTGAGTTATCTGTCGGGTTTTTTGTTCTCTTATTTGAATAATGTAAGAGACTTAATTATACACTCTGGTTAGTTGTAGGTTAGATTAGTAGTTAGTTGAGTTTTGTTTTGTTTTCTCGGTATTTTTCTTTTGTTAATTTTGGTTATTATTTATTTAAGCTTTAATTGTATATCAATGTTTATACTTGGGATTTTTTTTATTTTTGTAGACTTGTAAAAATGTTAAATTTTCAATAAAAATATCTATTAAAAAAACTTGTTCTTTTCATATTCAAAACTATGCTCCTCTATCTTTCTATTTACTCTGTTACTTAGGATTCCCCCCCACTCCACCCACCAGCACCATCACCATCACCAACCTCCCTTCCTCCAAAAATGAATTACAGTCTCCTTTAATAGATTAAGCAAATCTTTCTACCTGGATATTGGTCCCTCTCCAGTACAGATGTAACCCATTCTTTTCGAATTCGTCATTTTTGCCCCAGAAGAGATCCAAATGATCCAAGGGCCTGAATCCCTGATTATTACATTACCTCTTCAGTCATTGATTTATCTCTTTTAACTTGTTATTCTTTCCCTCATTTGAGCTCAGCACTGGAAGTAAAAGACAAAAATCTGCAGATGCTGGAATCCAAGGTAGACAAGTAGAAGGATGGAAGAACACAGCAACATCAGGAGGTGGAGAAGTCAACATTTCAGGTGTAACCCTTTTTCAGGACTGGGTGTGGGGGTAAGGGGAGCTGGGGAGGGGGTGGGGAGGGTTTTGAGTTGGGAGAGGGACCGGGTGGTAAGGTAGTCATAGATGAACATGGCTGGAGGGTACAACCTGATTGGTCAATGGGAGGGGTGAATCTGGTTGGTAGCTGGAAGGAAGGGTCGATCAGAGAAATGGAAGGGAGGGGGAGGGGCTGGAAAGGGAGTCAGGAGATGGGAAAGGAAGGTTATTTGAAACTGGGAGTAAACCAGAGATTACTACTTTTGAGGTTATGTTTTTAATCTTCTACCTAAATTCTTATATTCACTGTGTAAAGCTTTAATCTTTTCCTGAAATATGTAATTCCTACCGATGTATACAATAACTTTTGGTTTTTCACTTTCCCCTTGAATAAAATGCTTCCAATGTTTTGAGAAGTCCTTAATTCTGGCACCAGGAAAGCAACATACTGTCCTGGACTCATGTTCTTGACAGGTGAGTCTCTTATAACAATTATTCTTTTAAATTTTGTCAAACCCTGTCAATTTAAGATTCATTCTTCGTGCCCAAGATCTGACTGCCTCTTCTGTTTTTATCGGAGAGACAATCCTTTTCAACAGTACCCAAAACCGAGTATCTGTTTGACAGAGGAATAGCCACAAATTTCTGAACAATCTTTTTACTTTTCCTGATCTATATAACCCATCTATATAAAACTGATCTTGCTGCATAATCACTTCTCTAAATCTACTCGCCATCGAACTGTGTCTCTGCGGCAATACCTGTGAACTATGAATGACAACTAGCATTGCAGATAAAGTTTTTATAAGATATATCTTTGATAAAAGAGCATAAGAAATAAAAACAGAATTAGGCTTGGTGCCCCCTCAAGCCTGTTCTGCCAACTTTTCTGATCATGACTGATCTGCCTCAATTCCTCATGCATGCCAGCTCCTCATAGTTCTCAACTCCTTGGTGTCTCAAAAATCTATCTATCTTTCTCCTCTTTAAATAAATTCGGTGATCTAGTCTCCACAACTTTCTGGAGTAGAGAATTCTAAACTTCCACTGTCCTCTGAGAGAAGAATTCCTTTGTTTTTTTTGTTTTAACTGAGTGCTCCCTTTTTCCATAACTATGACCTCTAATTTGAGATTCCTGCACTAGTGGAAACATTTTCTCAACATTTGTCACTCTGAATTTTGCATGTTTCAGTAAGATCACTCCCATTCTTCAAAAGTCTAATTAATTTAGGTGTAACCTATTCAGCTGTTTTTGATAAGTCAAGCTTCCAACATGATTATATCCTTTTGTAAATACTGGGATGAAAACCTTGCACTGTAGTCCAGGTATGACCTGTACAGTGATAACTAGACTTGCTTCTTTTTAAACTCCAACCTTTAGCATTGAAGGTCAAAATTCCATTTGCCTTCTTAATTACTTGCTGCATCTGCTGCTAAGTTTTGATGTTTCATGCAAAGAATATCCAGATCCCTCTGTTTTCCTTTTTGGAATCTCTCCCAAGTAAGTCTGCCTTTTGACTTTTTTTTCTATCAAACTGCATTTCCACATTCTTTCAGTTTTGGTCTCCAAGTCTGAGGAAGGACATTTTTGCTATTGAGGACGTGCAACGAAGGGTCACCAGACTTATTCCTGGGATGGCAGGACTGATGTATGAAGAAAGATTGCATCAACTGGGCTAGTACCCACTGGGATTTAGAAGAATGAGTAGGGATCTCATAGAAACATATAAAACCCTTATGGGACTGGACAGACTAGTTGCAGGAAAAATGTTTCCAATGTTGGGGAAGTCCAGAACTAGGAGTCACAGTTTAAGAGGAGGAAGGACTGAGAGGAGGAAGGATATTTTCACTCTAAGTTGGGAATTTGTGGAATTCTCTGCTACAGAAAGCTGTTGGGGCCAGTTATAGAGTCATAGAGATGTACAGCACGGAAAGAGACCCTTCAGTCCAATCCCTTGCCACCTATTGCAGGTAAAGGGATCAAGGGGTAAGGAGAGAAAGCGAGAGTGGGATATTGAGATTGCATGATCAGCCATGATCATACTGAACGGTGGGGAGGCTCAAAAGGGCCGAATAGTCTACTTCTGCACCTAGTTTCAATGTTAAATTCAACCTGCCACTTTTTGCTTTCTCACCCAACCTACCTTTATTGCCTTGGAGATTCTTTATATCCTCATCACAACATGCCCTCTCACATATTTTTGTCTCACCATCAAATTTGGATACATTACAATCATCCCCCTCCATCAAATGATTAATATAGATAATAATTAGTTGAGCCCTTGGACTGATTCTTGTGGCACTTGACTAGTCACAGTTTTCCAACCTGAAAAAGGCCAATTCATCCTGACTCTATCTCCTCTGGTGTTATCTAAACTTCAATATCAAGTTCTAAAGAAGAATCATATTAACTCGAACGGCTAACTCTGCTTCTCTCTCCACAGATGCTGCCAGACCTGTTGGGTTTCTTCACTATTCTCTGTGCTTGGCTCAGGCCATGCTCCCATCTTGTGCAATAACTTGTTATGTGGTACCTTATTGAATGCCTTCTGGAAATCCAAGTACACTACATCTATCCTGTGATTTGCTTTGCTTGTTATGTCTACAAAGTATTCTATCAAATTTGTCAAATATGATTTCCTTTTCATAAAACTATGTTGACTCTGTTTGGTTAAATTAAGCCCTTCTATTTTTTTGCCTTAATAATGGAATCCAGTTCAACAAGATGTTGGGCTTATTAGCCAACAGTTTATTGATTTCCATCTTGCTCCCTTCTGGAACAGCTGTGTAATATTAACAGTTTTCCAATCTGCTGGAACCCCAGGAACCCACTGAATTCTGGAATGATATGACCAATGCCTTGAGTATCTCTGCAGCCCCTTTTATTAAAGCTCTTGGTTGCAGGACATCAGGCCCTGGTGATTCATCCACCTTCACAGCCACTAGTTTGTCAAAAAACTTGCCTCTTTAATTACAGACTGCTACAAGATTTTTCCATTCATTAGCATTTCATTTATTTGACATCTTTATCATTACCTGAAAAAGATTTTGCTGATCTTTATACAATATCTGCTTAAATGTTTGGCACTGCTTATTTACTGACCTTTCCCTGAGTCTATTTTCTAGCCTAACTCAGATAGCTCTTTCTTCATAATTGTCCTTATTTAAAATGGACATTGGTTTCAGCCCTGAATTGCTTTCCATCAAACTGAATTTTAAATTCTAACACATTGAGATTACTATCCCCTAGACAACCATTAATTCATCCTCCCTCATTAATGTTACTGGATCTAAGGGAGGCCGTGATTTTGCCATGATTTTGATTGACTTCAGTTTTGCTAGGCATCCTTGATGGCATCATAGTTGGTCAAACATTGTCTTGATGTCAATGGAAGTCATTCTCTTTTCATCTGTGGAGTTCAGTTCTTTTGCCTATATTGGATTAAGGCTATAATTGGATCAGAGGGTGAGAGGCTCTTACAGAACTCAAACTGAGTGCTATTGAGAAAATGATTACTGAGCAAGTTCTGCTCGACTTGCTTCCATTACTTTGCTCATGATCGAGATTAGACTGATGGGACAGTAAGTAATCATTTTGATTTGTCCTGTTTTTGTGCGACAGGAAAGACCAAGGCAATTATTCAATTAGCTGGGTAGATGCCAGTGTACTGAAACAGCTGGTCTACATATAGGTGTGGCTAATTCTAGGGTGCCAGTCTTCAGTCCTGCTGCCAGTATGTTGCCAGGTGCCAGAGATTTTGCATTGTCCAATGCCTTCAGTGTTTCTTAATGTCATATGAATTGAATCAAATTGACTGATCACTGGCATCTGTGAAGCTGGAAACCACTGGAGGAGGTCAAGATGGATCATCCACATGATACTTCTGCCTGAAGATGGTTGCAGCTTATTGTTTCAGATAATACTTTTGCCCTGATGTGTTGTCTCCAACCTCCCCCACAACTATCATTGAGGATGGGGATATTTGTGGAGTCACCTTCTGTGATGTTCATGCCTGAAGAGTTTGGTTCTGATTCACTGGTTGTGAGATTGCTTTATCTGTCACACGCTGCTTCCTCTATTTAACAGGCACAAACTTCCATACCATAGCTCACTAGGTTAATAATTAACGTTTAGGTAATGATATTGTTCCTGGCATGTTCTTCCGCACTCTTCTTTGAATCAGTGTTTATGGTCTGGATTATGTGTGGGATATTCTGGGCCTCGAGGCTAAGATAGCCCACAACTCTTCACAGATGCTCAGTTTCAAGTTGCTAGATCTGTTCAAAACCTTTCCCATTCAGCACAGTGGCAATATCGCACCACCATATGATGCACGCTATCCTCAATGTGAAGCTGGGACCTTATTTCTGCAAGAGTTGGTTACTCTGAGCAACATTGTCATGGATAGATGCATCTGTAACAGGTAGATTGATGAGAATGAAATCAAGTATGTTTATCCTTCTTATTGATTCTGTTAACATGTTGCATATCCAATCTAGCAGCTATGTCCTTTAGGAGTTAACATTTCGAGTCCTTTAGAGCTAAGTCATTTCAGTTCATCATGGTGCTGCCAAGCCATTCGTGATCTTGGACATCGAAGTCTCCCAGAATATGGGCTGTGCCCTTGTTATCATATGAGCATGCATTGACAACCACTGCCAATGTGTCGTTAGGTAGATTTGCTATTGGAATCTCTTAAAATAACAGGTTTGTCCTTTTCAAGAGCCTAAGCTGTTCTACTATTTATCATGTCTATGCTTATGATATCATCTGATCAGGTGAAACTTTAGCATTAACCCTTTCAGAACTGCTATACAGGATAACACTTGCCACCATCAGTGCTTCTTCCATTGGATTTTCAGCATGGAGGAGTATCGATTCCTTAACCAAGGGTGGTGCCTTGCTAATGGGGTAGCACATACCCAGCACTGTGAATGATAGTGTCTAGGATGTAATCTGTGAGCTATGATTCCACGAGTATGACTTTGCCAGGCTGTTGCTGGACTAGTCTGTGGGACAGTTCTCCTAATCTTGGCACAAGCGAGTTCTGAAGAAAGGTTACTGGACTCGAAATGTTAACTCTGCTCACCCTCTCTACAGAGAAAGCTGCCAGACCTGCTGACTTGCTAAATCCCCAGCAATTTCAGATTTGTTTCAGATTCCCAGCATCCACAAAACTTTGTTTTTATGTTAGTAAGGGGCATTTTGCAGGGTTGGATGTGTCAATTTCAATTCCAGTTCCTCGCCCGATGCTGGGTGAACCATCTAGTTTCATTTCTTTTCTTAGACTGTATAGCAGTTTGACACAACTCCATATCAGAGTCAACTTGCCGCAAGTCTAGAATTGCAAATAGGTAAAAACAATGACTGCAGATGCTGGAAACCAGATTCTGGATTAGTGGAGCTGGAAGAGCACAGCAGTTCAGGCAGCATCCGAGGACAGGCAAAGTCCGAGGACAGGCAAAAGCCCTTCATCAGGAGGCCTGAACTGCTGTGCTCTTCCAGCACCACTGATCTAGAATTGCAAATAGGCCATGCCAGGTAAGATTGCAGATTTCCTTCTCTTAGGGAAGTAAGTGAGCCAGACAGGGTATTTTGATAATCAACAAATGGTTTCATGGTCACCATTAGACTAGCTTTTTAATCCAGAGTCATTAATTGCACTAACTTTGGTCAGCAGCTGTGTTGTACCCCTGTCTGCAGACTCTGAGCCTGGGCTTCTGAATTGTTACCTCCATGATATACCCACCACTAAACTCAACCCATCTCTTCAAATCAATGCATCAACACAATTTAAATGGTTTAAAATTTTAGGCCAAAGTATTCTGTTATCAGATTTGGCAAGAGGAACCTAGAGAGTCGCAAGAACTTCCCCACCAATGCTCAGCAGCAGCTCTGTGTACTAGCTACAAGATGCACTGCAGAAATTTACCAAATATCCACAGACACCACCTTCCAAACCCATGACTACTTCCATCTAGAAGGACAAGGGCAGCAGATATATGGGAACACCACCAACTTCAATTTCCCCTCCAAGCCACTCACCATCCTGACTCGGAAATATACTACTGATCCTTCAATGTTACTGTGTCAAAATCCTGGAATACCCTCCCTAAGGGTATTGTGGGTCAACCCACAGCGGGTGGACTGCAGTGGTTCAAGAAGGCAACTCACCATCACCCTCTCAAGGGCAACTAGGGATGGGTAATAAATGCTGGCCAGCCAGCAACACCCACATCCCAGAAATGAATTTTTTTTAAACTGTTCGGAGCGACAGAATTTTGACAATGAAAGAAGAGACAGTCAAAATGTACATTTTGTCTGCTATTCAAACCTTTCAATTTCTCAACCATTGCTCCTGCGTGATAATATTAATCAAAGCTGTGCTGACCCAGCCTGACCTGCATCCTGACAGCCCAGTGAGTTCAGACCGGTTCAGACAGAACTGGAATTGACCCACTACAAAGGGTTCATGTTATGTTTTTCACTGACAAGCCACATCTAAACACATTCTGCTTTCAAACATCCCCCTGAACATGCCAGATAACACGAAACAAAAAGTGAATAGTGTTGGCAGAAAATCTATTGGGAGGAACAGGTGAGGATGAGCTGTGCAAATGTGCCTTATAGAATCCACAGTGCACGTGCGAAGGGAACAATGACTAATGAAGAATCAGATGCTGGTTAAATTCATTGGGAAGTAAAAACAGTAAAAACATTGCTATGAAAACATATTGTATGGCCTAACAAGGGCTCACCTTCACTTCTGATTTAGTATAAATGATGGTCAGTTCTACTGCCATGGAAAACTTTAGATTATTTCATTAATTCATTTTATTGGATATGCACAAATGAGCACCTACTTGTTTCTTTATGTGAATTGTCTCATCACTGGGGTATGCAAATTATTAGCATTCATGAGTACTTACATTTGAATGTATTTTCTTCTGGAACAAGTAGGAATAATATTATCAACAATATACATGCAACTGTTCATCATAAGCCATAGTTACAGTTAATGCAAAATGTAATCAAAATTGCATGTAATCAAAAGAAGCTTCACCAATTTAACTGCATTGCCACTGGGATTGAGAGAAATGATAGCTATAGATGTGACCCATGGGAAAAGGAAGCTGTGCTGAAGCTCTGTCAGAGCTGATACCAAATGCCTTCAGGGCATTGGAAAACTATATGGAGCTACGTTTAAGAAATATAATTTATCTGTGAGAGAGGGAGTTAATTGGCTGTTTCTGCTCCAACACAAATCTTTAATTACTAGTCTTTTTTTTTTGAAACTGAACTGTTTTCCCAGAAGGAAAACCCAGTAAAATTGGCAAATAAGACAAACTGGTCCAACTTGTCTTGTGTATGTCAAAATGGCACTCTAACACATTCATTTCCAAATATTACTGATCTTCAACTTTGTTTTGCCTCCCTGGGATAGTTTGATTGCCTGCGCTCTTTGACTTGGTCTTTTGTTACTTTAGTTAATATGAGTAATGGCATTCACCATGGTTCCTCATGGTAACCTGAATGAAGTATTATTTTGTAAGGATGTGAGAACTGTGCCAATAAAGCTGCACATTATTCTGTTGTGAAGGTGAAGCTCTGTAACATTAAAAATATCTACAATTAGTGTTACTTTTAATCGGCTGGTTCAGACATGTTATGTCACACCTGTGGAAATGGTTGGAATTAAACCCTAACCACCTAGCTCAGAGGTAGGGACACCACCACTGTGCTGCAAGAGCCCCTTTGTTTATACTCCAGCATGGGGTATTACCTCAGGATAGATATTTTCTAATCAACGAGTTCAAACATATTAAAACACACCTCTGCAGCAGGTGGGACTTAAAAAGAGCCTCCAAAGGTAGGGATACTACCTTTTGGATTCAAACCTTGCCATGGCAGATCGTGGATTTTGAATTGAATAATAATCTGGAATTAAGAATCTACTGATGACCATGAAACCATTGTCAGCTGTCAGAAAAACCCATTTGGTTCACTAATGTCCTTCAGAGATGCAAGTCTGCTATCCTCACCTGGTCTGGCCTACATGTGTCTCCTGACCCACAGCAGTGTGGTTGACTCTCAACTGCCCTCTGAAATGACCTAGCAAGCCACTCAGTTAAAGGGCAGTTAGGGATGGGCAATACATGCTGGCCAGCCAGCGACACCCACATCCCGTGAGTAAATGTAAAAAATCTCACTCAGTTTAAATTCAGGATCACTTTTATCTTTAAGTTATTTCCTATGATTTACTCCTTCAGATTTCTTTTTCTGGAGATAGGTTTAATACTGTCCTCTTGCACAACCAATTTATTTTCTGTTAAATAGAATCTCATTTAGCTGCTTTATAACTTTGTCAATATTATGTTGGCGTGCAATCAGGAAAACTTGATACTTCTTTCCTCAGTTTTTAAATTTTTTGCTTTTCAAATTCCATCAGACTTGAGCATTGTCTCTTGCTTTCTATCATGAGTGATTGCTGATTTGGAAATTTTAATTTATATTTTACATTCTTTTTCTCATTGTAAGTATACCAGTTAGATGACAAGGATTGATAAAATGGTAATGTGGGTTCCTCATTATAGGATAAGGCCATATGTGTAAATGTGAACTGAGAGGCAGTGTAGTCTCATCTGCCTTATACGTGCTGCTGCTTCATATTGTGAACAAAGTCATGACAGTAATGCATCGCAACTAGTCAGGAGGTGAGTAATGATTGACAGCAGTTTAATAAATGCCGCCTTAAAGGCATATGTACCACATATAGCAACAATTTACTTTCAGTAAAATGTATTGTTCCTGGCAGCTGTATCATATCAGCGTTGGATTCAGCTGTTACACACTCCTTCAAAGCTTTACTTTCCTTGGTTTCACAATCAGCTTTGAGCAGTGCTGCTATCTGCTTTGCCACATCTTGCATGTATTTTCTTGCATTTTTTAAAATTCAAATGAGTTCTCCTTCTCAACTTGAGGTTCCAACATCCTTTTTATATTACTAGCTCACTTTCTGGCTCTCTGGATACATCTTCAGTCAAAACATCAATTCCTGCAGTAGGGCCACAAAGGTCATTGAAGCAATTACATCGCTCCGTTTTTATTATACGAGTTCAATTGCTATAATCTCAACAGGCTTTTCCAAAATCTATGGAGATGGTAATACCTTATCAGCCACCATGCCATTTGCAATTAAAAACAAATGAACATAGGAAAGTTAGGAACAACTCTTACAGTTGAATCCCTGTTAATTTAGCAACATTTGAAATTAACTCTATTCAAGGAACAGATAACCTAGTCTGATCAAGATTTGGAGATGCCGGTGTTGGACTGGGGTGTACAAAGTTAAAAATCACACAACACCAGGTTACAGTCCATCAAGTTTAATTTGAAGCACACTAGCTTTCGGTGCGACGCTCCTTCATCAGGTGATAGTGGAGGGCTCAATCCTAACGCAGAGTTTATAGTAAAAATTTACAGTGTGATGTAATGGAAATTATACATTGAAAAATTGATTGTCTGTTAAGCCTTTCATCTGTTAGAATACAGTGATAGTTTCACTTCTTTCATGTGTAAATCACAAAACCTTTTTTTAAAGTTGCATTCTCGGGTTAGCTGTTAACAATGGTGATAGCTAGACAGTATGTTGAAGGTAAAAACAATGACTGCAGATGCTGGAAACCAGATTCTGGATTAGTGGTGTTAGCTCCCTGTGTTCTCTGTCTATGCCATGATGTTTAGATTGATTCTAATCTAAAAAGTGAGATAACAGAGTTTTACATAAATTCATGCAGTTTTTGAGCTCAGAGTTCTACATGAATGTACGCAGTTTTTGAGCAAAGACCAATGTAACTCTGCAAGTACAAATTCATCCCACAAAATATATGTGTGCATGTGGGTCTTTGTCTGCCTGTGTGTGTGTCTGTCTCTGGGGTAGGGGTTGAGAGTGTGAGAAAGTGTGTGTGTGTGTGAGAGAGAGAAAGAGTGTGTGTGTGTAGAACAAAAAAATGGAGAAGCTTGGCATTCTTTGGCTGAGTCACATGAGTACCTGCCATGTACACAGTGGGAGGTGTTCCCACGCGTAATAGTGGTATCTATGTCCACAACCTGACATGTCTTGCAGGGTCCACCGTGACAGGGTTGTATGGAGTTGTCCTGAGAGCCGGGCAGTTTGCTACGTACAATGATCTGTTTGAGGTTTGGCGGTTGTTTAAAGGTGAGCAGTGGAGGTGTGGGGGAGGTCTTGGTGAGGTGCTCATCCTCATTGATAATGTGTTGCAGGTCACGAAGAACATGGCGTAATATTTCAGCTCCTGGGAAGTACTGAACAACGAAGGGTACCCTGTCAGTTGCAGCCTGTATCTGTCTCCTGAGGTGGTCATTACGGTTCCTTGCTGTGGCACGTTGGAACTGGCGGTCGATGAGTTGAGCATCGTACCCCGTTCTTGTGAGGGCATCCTTGAGTCTCAGTACTCAACATCAACAACTGCCAGTCTCCAAACACCATCCTACAACTCATCTGCTTTATCCTTGATCACACCGGCTTCACCTTTGACAACCAGTTCTTCATCCAGACACACAGAATAGCCATGGGGACTAAATTTGCAGCCCAATATGCCAACATTTTTATGCACAGGTTCGAACAACACTTTTTCTCTATGCAGGATCTCTAACCAACATTGTACACCAGGTACATTGACGACATTTTCTTCCTCTGGACCCATGGCAAGGAGTCACTGAAAACTACACAGTGATATCAACAAGTTTCATCCCACCATCAAACTCACCATGGACTACTCTCGACTATCTGTCTCATTCTTGGACACATGCGTCTCCATCAAGGATGGACATCTCAGGACCACACTCTACTGCAAGCCCACAGACAACCTCACAATGCTACACTTCTCCAGCTTCCACCCAAAACATATTAAAACAGCCATTCCCTATGGACAAGCCCTACGCATACACCGGATCTGCTCAGATGTGGAGGAACATGACGGACACCTGGAAGTACTCAATGATGCCCTTACAAGAACGGGGTATAAAGCTCAACTCATCGACCGCCAGTTCCGACGTGTCACAGCAAGGAACCGTAATGACCTCCTCGGGAGACAGACACGTGCTGCAACTGACAGGGTACCCTTCGTTGTTCAGTACTTCCCAGGAGCTGAAATATTACGCCATGTTCTTCGTGACCTGCAACACATTATCAATGAGGATGGGCACCTCACCAAGACCTTCCCCACACCTCCACTGCTCACCTTTAAACAACCGCCAAACAGATCATTGTCCGCAGCAAACTGCCCGGCTCTCAGGACAACTCCATACAACCCTGTCACGGTGGACGCTACAAGACGTGTCAGATTGTGGACATAGAACACTTCAGTGGTCCAGGACATTCAGCCTCGGACCTTCGGGTGACCATCCTCCAAGGTGGACTTCGGGACAGGCAGCAGAGGAACGTGGCCGAGCAGAGGCTGATAGCTAAGTTCGGTACCCATAGGGAAGGCCTCAACCGGGACCTTGGGTTCATGTCACATTACAGGTGATCACCATTGCACTACACCTACACACCTACACACACACACACACACACTTTCTCACACTCACAACCCCTACCCCAGACAGACACACACACACACAGAGACAAAGACCCACATGCACACATATATTTTGTGAGGTGAATTTGTACTTGCAGAGTTTCATTGAACTTTGCTCAAAAACTGCATGCATTCATGTAGAATGCTGAGCTCAAAAACTTCATGAATTTATGTAAAACTCTGTTATCTCACTTTTTAGATTGGAATCAATCTAAACATCATGGCATAGACAGAGAACTCAGGGGGCCATCACCTTCAACATATTGTCTAGATATCACCATTGTTAACAGCTAACCCGAGAATGCAACTTTAAAAAAAGGATTTGTGATTTACACATGAAAGAAGTGAAACTATCACTGTATTCTAACAGATGAAAGGCTTAACATTTTTCAATGTATAATTTCCGTTATATCACACGATAAATTTTTGCTATAAATTCTGTGTTACGATTGAGCCCTCCACTATCACCTGATGAAGGAGCGTCGCTCCAAAAGCTAGTGTGCTTCCAATTAAACCTGTTGGACTATAACCTGATGCTGTGTGATTTTTAACTTAGTCTGATCAAAACACTGCACTAATACTTCTGAATTCGTTGAATCGTCTGGAGGTAAATTTCTATCACTTGTCAATATCAGTGACTGTGCCACAGCTGCAAATCTAAGGTTAACAGTGCACTCACCCATTCCGGTGAATGACAATACAGACAATTTGCCCTAACCAAAAGCTTCTCTAATTTTCTGACCACCCAGCCAGCACAGGTTACATGCCTTCAGCCCACTGGAGGAAATTGTCTCATCTTCCTGAGCATAGTTGTCATTGAGACCACTGAGATCATTGAAACTGTCCACATTGACATGTCCCCATCAAATAAACTTTGCAAAATTCCTCATGTTCAAATCTGATATGTGGTAGAAGATACATTGACATTCCTGATGAAGGGCTTATGCCCAAAACATTGAATCTGCTGCTCCTCGAGTGCTGCCTGACCTGCTGTACTTTTCTAGCACCACACTTTTCAATCATGTTTCCATACAGTCATAGAGTCATCCAGCATGGAAACAGACCCTTTGGTTAAACTAGTCCACACTGACCATGTTCCCAAACCAAACTAGTTCCACTTGCCTGTATTTGGTCCACGTCCCTTCAAAACTTTCCTATTAATGTTTTTATCCAAATATTTAAAATGTTGTAACTGTACCTGCATCCATCACTTCCTCTGGCAGTTCATTCCACACACAAACCACTCTGTGTAAAAATTTGTTCCTCATGTCATTTTCAAATCTTTCTCCTCTCACCTTAAAAAAAATGCGCCCTAGTTTTGAACTCCCCTACCCTCAGGGAGAGACGCTTGCTATTCAGCTGATCTATGCCCCTGATGATTTTATAAATCTCGAAGATCACCCCTCAACCTTCTACACTCCAGTGAAAAAGTCACAGCCTATCTTTATAACTCAATTCTCCCATTCCTAGCAATATCCTAGTAATTTTTTTTCTGAACCGCCTCCACCTTAATAATATCCTTCCTGTAACAGGGTGACCAGAACTGGTCACAGTGCTCCAGAAGAGGCCTCACCAATGTCCTGTACAACCACAACATGGCATCATAACTCCTATACTCAGTGGTCTGAGCAATGAAGGCAAGCATGCTAAATGCCTTCTTAACCACCCTGTCCACGTGACATTTCCTCCTAACCCTGTCAATGATATTTTGGATTTTAGCTTTTGGATACACAGGATCTGCCACCTGGCCAGCTTGCCTAAGCACCAAGGGTCAAAAAGCATGAGCAGTCCCAGAAGGCCTATCTTCACATTGACAATGCTCTCCATTGTATTGTGTGGCACTATCAGTGTGCCAAATGGGATAGACTTCAAACAGGACTAGCAACTCAAGACAATGGGGTATAGAAGTAGAAGAATTGCTTCACACAACCTGCAATCTTATATCCTGGTGTTTTCCTACTCTACCATTGCTATCAAATTGGGGAATCAATGCTTGCACAATGAAGAGTGCAGGAGAGCGTGCCAAGAGCAAGGCATAGAAAAAAAATGAGGTGTCAACTTAGCGAAGCAAGTGACAGGGAGTTAGTAGATGGTGGATGGCAGAATCAATAGCTGTGAAGCTGGGAAAGCACAGCAGGTCAATCAACATCCGAGAAGCAGGAAACTCAATGTTTCGGGCCGAAAATGATTGAAGCAAGTGGCAGGGCTAGGTGGTCCCACCACCAATAGATCAGATCGAAGCTTTGTCAGATCTAGTCATGAATAGTTGTGGACAATTAACCCAATGGACGAGGAGTCACCACAAATATCTCCATTCTCAATGATGGGAGAGCTCAGCATATTATTACAATGGAAAAGACTGAAGAATTTGCAACAATCGTCAGACAGGAATGCCAAGTGGATGCCTCAGCCTCCTCTGAAATGTCCAGCCAATTCAATTGACTCCGTGTGATATTAAGAAATGGCAGGAAGCATTGGATACTGAAAAGGCTATGGGCCCCGACAACATTCAGGCAATAATGAAGACAGAATTTGCTGCCTCCTAGTCAAGATTTTCCTGTACAACCACAATACTTGCATTAACCTCACGAGGAAAGTTGCACAGGTACTTTCTGTACACAAAAAATACAGTCAATTGCCATCCCATCAGTTTACTCTCAATCGTCAATAAAGTGGTAGGTGTTAACTGCAGTTCAACAGCTGCCTTGCAATAACTTTCACACTGACACTCATTTTGGGTGTCTGGGCTACTGCCTTGGTTCAAACAAGGATGGAAGAGTTGAATTCCAGATGCGAGGTGAAAGTAACTGCCCTTGATATCAAGGTTATGTTTGACCGAGTGTGACATCAAGGAGTCCTCGCAAAACTGGGTCAATGGGAATCAGGAGGAAAACTCCCCACTGAGCCATACCTGGCACATAGGATGATGGTTGTGGTTACTGGTGTCATCTCAGCTCCAGGACATCTCTGCAGGTGTTCCTCTGGGTAATGACTAGGCCCACACTTTCAGCTGCTTCAACAATAATCCTCCCTCCGTCATAAAATCAGAAGTAGAAATGTTCACTGATGATTGCACAACATTCAGCATCATTTGTGGCTCCTCAGGTACTAAAGTCCACGTCCAAATACATCAAGATCTGGACAATATCCAGCTTTGGGCTGACAAGCAGCAAATAACATTCATACCCAACAAGTGCAAGGCAATGACCATCTCCAACAAAAGTGAAGCTGACCATCATTGCTTGTCTTTCAATCTCACTATTTCTGAATTACTCACTATCATGATTCTACAGGTTACCATTGACCGAAACATTGAACTGGACCAGCCAAATAAATACAATGGCCACAAGAGCAGGTTAGAGACTGAGAATCTTGCAGCAAGTAATTCACATCCAGACTCCTCTGTTTGTTATCTTCAAGGCACAAATCCATGATGGACTACTGCCAAATTATCTGGATCAATACAGCTGCAATAACAGCCAAGAACCAGGACCAAACAGCAGGCTTAATTTTCAATCACACTTTCAAACATTTGCTCCCTCCACTACTGATGCACAATAACTGCAGTGTGTACCGTCTATAAGATGTACTGCAGAAATTCACCAAGTCTCCTCAGATATCACTATCCAAACCCATGACCACAACCATCTAAAAAGGACAATGACAGCAGATATAAGGGAATACCATCACCTGCAATTTCCCTCCAACTGCTTGCTAGCCTGAATTGGAAATATATTGCTGTTGCGAGATCAAAATCCTTAAACTCCATCTCTAAAGGCATTGTGAGTCTCCCTATAGCAATAACAGGTGATTCAAGAAGGCAGCTCTGTACCACCTTTTTAAGGGCAACTCAAGGTAGGCAAAAAATGTTGGCTCAGCCAATGAAACTCATATTCCCTGAAATCAATTTTAAAATAATTTAAGATCATAACCACTGCTCCTATTTTTAGAGAGCAGCTTTTGATAATGACTCTGTCACTGTCATTGGTCTCTTGTCTAGAAGCACTTTTTGTTTCTTTAGTTTTCTCACAGTCATTCCCCTTTGATTTGCAGCACAATTTCTTTTGCCATTTCATCAGCCTTCTATTCTATCATACATATTGCTTTTTGTCCATTCCTTCCTATTTCCTTTCCCAACTTACGTACTTACTTGGAACCTTTTACATCTTAAAATTGTTGTAGTTTTGTTGAAAGGCCCTGAATGGTTAATTTTCTTCATGTCTCCTCAGATGTTGTCTGATCTGTTGAGTATTCATAATGTTTTCTTCATACTTCCCAGCATCTGCAGTACTTTGCTTTTGTAAAGTGCATAATTCTTTCAATGGAAGTTAGTTCACTGGGCCTGCACTTGAAAGGTGGTGTTGCACTGAAATAAAATGTAAAATACTGCAACTCCATCTCTTATCCATGCTGTCTTCAGTTGTAGATTTCTACTGCTACATTGATCCTGTCGATTTACTCTGTTGTAGTGTTTTCCATGGCAATGTTCCTGTGGAATATTTTTGAAAGACTGAAGGAATTAAGTTGAAAGGTTGAAAATAGATTTAACCTCTGTGAAGCTATATATTAATCGCCACATTCCTTATTTGTCATTACTTGATTTATCTTGATTATTACACATGGGTTCAAATTTTCTAGACTTTAATACTACTTAATCTTCTTAGATTTAAAATATGAAAACATACAGTACATTCTTTTTCATCATCCTTCTGCATCGAGCAACAGATTCTTTTCCCCCCTTCTCCTTACATGAGATAAAACATGTCCTGGCCATTATTGCATTTCTGCTGGAAAGTGATATTTTCCTCCAGGTCCAGATGCTGTTACAGAGCTTCCTGGGTTCAGCAGAGGCCAAGTCTGTTCATCTCAGGGTGTCTGCTTAATGTCAGAGCTGTGCTCTGAAGGCGCTGCAGGCATTTAGTTGTGTGTTTCACATGGTCTAGTTTTCAGATGTATGATCCCCAAAGGCACTTTGAGAGGCATAATTTAGGATGGGCACACAGTTTGTCAGGCTTGTTGATGATTATATACATACTGATGAGTGTGAAATATGAGCACCCCACTCCATGTAATGTCTGTTTTTGTGAGGACACAACAGATTCAAGATTCCTCGACATCGTATTACTGATGAAAGCAACATCGTATCGTTTTTCAGGGACGGCTGAGGTAGGTCTGACTATTGAAGCAAACAACGAATGTTTAATTTGTCGTTCTAATGATTGGATTTTATGCTGTAGTTACTCGGTGCTTTGACTATGTCGGGATTTTACATTGGAAGAAGAAAATGTGAGGAGGAGAATCAATAGCAACACTAATTATTCATTGTTTGGATGCTGATATTAATATGATCTTTTGATTGGTTTTGTACTTACCTAGGTAAAGAAGATCCATATTATGCAATGGACTATTTTTTCTAATCAATGCTGACCTAACGTCTTCCAAGTGAGGCACAACATTGGCATATAGAAACAGCACTGTTCAGAGCTTCATACTCTCTACTCATCCAAAGTCACACCTGCACTTGTAGTGAGTAAGACTGGCTTCAGAAGTAAAAGTTAACCCTTCCATTAATTATAACTGGTTACCTGAATGTAATGGAAGAAAAGGCTAGCAATCTATTAAATTGCAGAGAAATCAAAGGCAATAATTTTAAAATAGCTAGCTTCATAATCAAAGCAAGAAATCAACTGCTACTATATATCTATACTTCTACTAAAGCAAACATACTTGTCAATATTTCCAAGAGAAAATTTAAAAACAAATTTGAGATCCTGGCTGTTATTAATTCTTGCATAGACGAGTGCCAAGGGCAGAATTTCAACACCCAAACTCCTAATGCATGTTCAATCAAAGATCAAGTATTACAAGAGCAACAGTGAGGACTGCAGATGCTGAAGATTATAATAGAGAGTATGATGCTGGAAAGGCACAGCAGATCAGGCAGCATCCGAGGAACAGGAGAGTCAATATCTTGGGCAAACACCCTTCATCAGTTTGAAGGGCTTTTACCCGAAGCACAGACTCTCCTGCTCCTCAGATGCTGCCTGACCTGCTGTGCTTTTCCAGCACCACACTCTCGACCCCAAGTATCATAAATACAGCCTCACTTGTTAAGAGCTTTTAAATGGAATTCTTTGCATTCTATTTATTACACTTATCTCACAAAAACACTCCCTAAAAGAACAACATAAATGCTTCCATTTACCCATGCTGATGTAAATGCTTCCATGTACCCATGTCAGTGTAAAACCCATGCCAACATCCTTACTACATCTGACTGAAAATGACAACCTTATGTCAATCTATATTGAAGTCTAGGCAATTGAATTTCTGTCTACTTGGAATTGGGCTCAAATTGACTGACATTGATTTATGTAACAGCATATAGGAGGTGTTTAAATGAGTTGTGCAGAGCCAATTGCAAAATAAGGAAGACTGAAGAAGCAGCGAGTATAACTGCAGTGGAATATGGCAGAATTTTATTTTCTGTCCATTGATTCCACTTGCTGGGGAAGTGAGAAAATGGGGCTTATCCTGGGAATAAGAGCTCAATCATATTGGACTGAGTGAAGGATAATTTTATTAACTTGAAGTATTATGAACCTTTTGAATTGGCTTTCGCAGTACATTATGGATATTCCATTAATTAATACATTTAAGGGTAGGAAAGACCATTCTCTGGTCTTTTGCGATATGAAGGAATATAGGCAGGTGGTAAACAATTTTAATAAAGGTCCTGGTTGTGGTTATAAGTTTGTTTGCTGAGCTGGTAGATTTGTTCTTGGACATTTCGTCACCATGCTAGGTAACATCATCAGTCAACCTCCATTGAACTGCTCATGTTCCGTTCCACTTTCTATTTGTGTGTCTGGGTCTGTTGTAGTGGGTGATATCACTTCTGGTTCTTTTTCTCAGAGGTTGGTAACGGGATCCAAATTGATGTGCTTATTGATGGAGTTCTGGTTTCAATGCTCGGAATTTTAGGAATTCCCATGTGTGTCTCTATTTAGCCTGTCTTAGGATGGATATGTTGTCCCAGTCAAAGTGGGCTGAGGGGTGACCTTATAGAGGTTTACAAAACTATGAGGGGCATGGATAGGATAAATTGACAAAGTCTTCTCCCTGGGAGTGGAGAGTCCAGAACTAGAGGGTATAGGTTTAGGGTGAGAGGGGAAAGATATAAAAGAGACCTAAGGGGCAACTTTTTCACGCAGAGGGTGGTACGTGTATGGAATGAACTGCCAGAGGATGTGGTGGAGGCTGGTACAATTGCAACATTTAAGAGACATTTGGATGGGTATGCGAATAGGAAGGGTTTGGAGGGATATGTGCCGGGTACTGGCAGGTGGAACTAGATTGGGTTGGGATATCTGGTCAGCGTGGACGGGTTGGACCGAAGGGTCTGATCCATGCTGTACATCTCTATGACTCTATGGCGTTCTTCTTTGTATGTTTGTAAGGATATTAATGATAGTGGGTCATGTCATTTGGTGGCTAGTTGGTGTTTATGTATCCTGGTAGCTAGTTTTCTGCCTGTCTGTCCAATGTAGTGTTTGTTACAGGCCTTGCATGGTATTTTGTAAATGACATTAGTTTTGCTGGTTGTTGGTACAGGGTCCTTTAGGTTCATCAATAGTTGTTTCAGTGTGTTGGTAGGTTTGTGGGCTACCATGATGACAAGGGATAGGTATAGGAACGTTTCAGAGAACACCTCTGGGACACCTGGACAAACCAACCCAACCACCCCGTGGCTCAACACTTCCTCAGCACTGCCTTCCTAACCTGCAATCTTCTTCCTGACCTCTCCGCCCCCACCCCAGTCTGACCTATCACCCTCACCTTGACCTCCTTCCACCTATCGCATTTCCAACGCCCCTCCCCCAAGTCCCTCCTCCCTACCTTTTATCTTAGCCTGCTGGACACACTTTCCTCATTCCTGAAGAAGATCTCATGCCCGAAACGTCGATTCTCTTGCTCCTTGGATGCTGCCTGACCTGCTGCGCTTTTCCAGCAACACATTTTCAGCAAGGGATAGGTATAGCCTGGTATTCATCAGCGATGTCTTTGATGAATGGTAGTGTGGCTAGAGTTTCTGGGTGTGTTGTGTCTACATGTTTGGGTTTGTTGTTTTAGAATCAGTGGACTATGTTTATCGGGTACCCATTGTTCTTGAACACACTGTGTATTTTTCTTCTGCTGCTTGTAATTCCTGGGCGCTGCACGGTGTTGTGGTCTGTTTCACGGAATTAAGCTAGAAATCGCCATGATCATGTTGAGCAGAATAGGCTTAACAAATGGTCTACACTTGTTCTCCTTCATATGTTTATTCTGAAACTTTCTGGAGTGGTACTTTATGATAGGATCTATATTCTAGCCATCATACTTCAATAAAAGAACTTAAAGACATTTTCATGTTAGAAATGATCAAGAGGGCTCTTTTTTCATGTATCTACTGTTGAAGTGCGACTGAGATTCTCACAAAAATGAATTGAAAGTATTTCTACAAATGTTTGGATTGGCTTTAAATGCTTTCACTAAGTACAGTGCTGAATGTTAATTGCATATAAAACTCTGCATACATTAATCAAAAGGATACAATGATCTCCAGTTACCAGTCTCACATCAGTACCTGGTTTTAGCAATGTAGCACCAGCTGATGCTGGTTTCTGCCGAGGGACAACTGAATTCTGTTAACGCGTGCCCGAACTCTGGAGCCAAGAGCTGACAGTAAAGGGGAATCGTGAATATGTGAAATGACTGAATATGAACTTTGAGATTTTCAATGAAAAGGCACCAGTGTTTCCCACCTCCTGGAGGTGATCTCATAAATTTTCCTGTGTATCCTTTGGGTGTTCCACACCCACATTGCACAACACATATTGCATTAGTTAAATGCATGCGAACATTATGCAATTTAACTGGTCTATTAAAGAAAACTCATTGATGGGTGTGGGCCTTTTCACGCAGCAATTACTTTAAATGATGACAAACCTGCTAAAGAGCAGTTACTAGCTACTTTCAATCATTTGATTTTTACTTTCCTGAATTCTATATGTTAAAAAAAAACTGGTTTCATCACTATGTACTCATGAAGGCCATTTGCTAATAAACTTGGACACCTATTTGATCAAATTATTACTTTAATTTATCAAGAGAGAATTCTGTTTACATTTTATACAATGTTTATTTCTGAATCACTTAGCAGACATTACTTTGGGGCAAAGATCGCACAATCTGATTGTTGAAAAGCATCACAAAACTATTGGCCAGGTAGAGTCATAGAGATGTACAGCATGGAAACAGACCCTTTGGTCCAACTTGTCCATAACGACCAGGTATCCCAACCTAATCTAGTCCCCACCTGCCAGCACTTGGCCCATGTCGCTCCAAAACTTCCTATTAATATACCCATACAGATGCCTTTTAAATATTGCAATCGTACCAGCTTTCACCACTTCCTCTGGCAGCTTATTCTATACACGTACCACCCAGCAATAAAAAGTTGCCCCTAAGGTCTCTTTTATGTCTTTCGCCTTTCACTCCAAACCTAGTTCAGGACTCCCCCCACCCCAGGGAAAATACTTGATCTATTTATCCTATCCATGCCCCTCATGATTTTATAAACCTCTATAAAGTCACCCCTCAGCCTCTGAAACTCCAGGGAAAACAGCCCGAGCCTATTCAACTTCTCCCTATAGCTCAAATCCTCCAACCTTGGCAACATCCTTGTAGATCTTTTCTGAACCCTTTCAAGTTTCACAACATCCTTCCACTAGGAAGGAGACCAGAATTGTATGCAATATTCCAAAAGTGGCCTAACCAATGTCCTGTACAGCCCCCACATGACCTCCCAACTCCTGTACTCAATACTCTGAGCAATAAAGGAAAGCATACCAAACACCTTCTTCACTATCCTATCTACCTTTGACTCTACTTTCAAGGAGCTCTGAACTTGCACTCCATGGTCTCTTTGTTCAGCAACACTCCCTAGAACCTTACCATTAAGTGTACAAGTCCTGCTAAGATTTGCTTTCCCAAAATGCAGCACCTCACATTTTTCTAAATTAAACTCCATCTGCCACTCAGCCCATCTGATCAAGATCCCGTTTTAAATCAGAGGTAATCTTCTTTGAAGACCACTACACTTTCAATTTTGGTGTCATCTGCAAACTTACTAACTCTATTATGCTCACATCCAAATCATTTATATAAATGATGAAAAGTAGAGGACCCAGCACCGATCCTTGTGCCACTCCACTGTCTTCTACGTTGAGCCAGTTCTGTATCCAAATGACTAGTCCTCCCTGTATTTCATGAGATCTAACCTTGCTAATCAGTCTCCCATGGGGAACCTTGTCGAATACCGTACTGAAATCCATATAGATCACATCAACTGCTCTGTCCTAATCCATCCTCTTTGTTACTTCTTCAAAAAACTCAATCAAGTTTTCAAAGTTTGGAGAAGATTTGTAGCTCGGGTGCTCGTTGTTGTGGTTCTGTTCGCCGAGCTGGGAATTTGTGTTGCAGACGTTTTGTCCCCTGTCTAGGTGACATTCTCAGTGCTTGGAAGCCTCCTGTGAAGCGCTTCTGTGATCTTTCCTCTGGCATTTGTAGTGGTTTGAATTTGCCGCTTCCGGTTGTCAGTTCTAGCTGTCCGTTGCAATGGTCGGTATATTGGGTCCAGGTCGATATGCTTATTGATTGAATCTGTGGATGAGTGCCATGCCTCTAGGAATTCCCTGGCTGTTCTCTGTTTGGCTTGTCCTATAATAGTAGTGTTGTCCCAGTCGATCCGTATCCATGAACACCAACTAGCCACGAAACGACACGACCAGATATCCTTAGTAGCCACACGCAGATGACAAGCAACATGAATTCGACTGGGACAACACTACTATTATAGGACAAGCCAAACAGAGAACAGCCAGGGAATTCCTAGAGGCATGGCACTCATCCACAGATTCAATCAATAAGCACATCGACCTGGACCCAATATACCGGCCACTGCAGCGGACAGCTGGAACTGACAACCGGAAGCGGCAGAGACAAACCACTATAAATGCCGGAGGAAACATCACAGAAGTGCTTCACAGGAGGCTCCCAAGACTGAGGATGTCACATAGACAGGGGATGAAACGTCTGCAACACAAATTCCCAGCACAGCGAACAGAACCACAACAACTCAATCAAGTTTGTGAGACATGATTTCCCACACACAAAGCCATGTTGACTATCCTTCATCAGTCCTTGCCTTTCCAAATACATGTACATCCTGTCCCTCAGGATTCCCTCCAACAGCTTGCCAACCACCAAGGTCAGGCTCACCAGTCAATTCCTGTCCTTACCGCCTTTCTTAAACAGTGGCACCACGTTAGCCAAACCTCCAGTCTTCTGGCACCTCAGCT
The DNA here is from genome assembly GCF_004010195.1 of Chiloscyllium plagiosum. Taxonomy (NCBI): domain Eukaryota; kingdom Metazoa; phylum Chordata; class Chondrichthyes; order Orectolobiformes; family Hemiscylliidae; genus Chiloscyllium; species Chiloscyllium plagiosum. Next base: position 7,776,795 of record NC_057741.1, read on the forward strand.
GTGACTATCGATGATACAATAGGGAATCTAATCTAAATATCTCAGTAAGGGCCCAGCGATCTCATCCCATAAACAAGAGTGGTAGAGAAAAATTATTTCTGACTGGATTGACATGGAAGCTAGGAATATGGATGCCAAAGTCCTACTTTTTGAAATGGCAAACTGCCTTGAAATAGCTTTGGAAGGGGGTAAGTTGGGTGAAGTTGCAACACTCAACCTTTCATCACTTTATTCCTCTCATTAAGAACTTTAAAATTGCACTTTTTTTGACAAACTATTAAATATCAATCATCAATACCTGATTGCAAGTAAACAGCCCTTCACTTATTAGTGGTGCAACGGTCACCAGTGTTAAATATTGTCATTCAATATATAGACGTCTTTGAGCAGCAGAGATAAATAGGTGAACACTGGGACCCTGCAGAATCCTCAATGTAGTAGACTCCAAGAGAATTGTCCAGGAAATTGAAGATATCACTGTGCAATTTCCCACTGAAAGTATACGTTCAAATCAGAGAATTTGGAAGGTATTTAACTCAAAACGTGAGACTTTAAAATGCTTAGGGCTGAATCTGGAATATTTTTGGCTAAGACTAGGTTGTATAACGATTTTTGGAGATACTTTTCCCATGAGGCCAAGCGAGTTTTCCCACCGCATCTTACCAAACTTGTCTTATTGACTAACTAATTGCCCCTTGGAGTCTGTCACATCCAAATCCCATCCAGCTAACCATGTGGCAATCCTGGAACAATTCACCACTCAGCAGATACCCTGGAATTCACTGGCATCCCTCACTCCTACAGCACCTTTAAAGTCCATTGCTCACCTGGACAACCACTATCAGTCCCAACCTCTCTCATGTTCCCCCCGAGTCTGGACATGACAGACTCGGGGGGGAGATCAATGCCTCATTGTGTGAGCCGAGACCTCGTGCTCCTGCTGGACAGACTGGTGCAAATGCAGAAGTTCATTTTTCCTCGGCCACAACACCAGACCATGGCAGCCTGATCTGAGGGTGCTACCTATTTCACTGCAATCTCAACCTTCTGGAAAAAATGCCAAACACTGTAAGAAGGTCAATTCTGCCAGAGTGAATGCTGATACCCCTCAGATACCTCACACTCTATCTTCGCACTGCACCCACCACCCACCAAGGCTCATGCTCTCCCACTCTTATTATTGTCGACAATGTCTTCCCTTATTCAGTGTCACCAACTCCAATCCTCAACACCATTAACCCTTCTGCTCACCTGCCAGATGCATTTCCTACCTGCCCAAGTGTGACAGCTGTGCTACCATTCCTTATTTTCAAGAGCACCCTGATTCTGAGTGGCTGACAGACAATTTCTAAGCTCCTGGATTGGTGTTAGAGTCTGTCATTATCATTCTGGGACTGTCTGAGCAAAGGCCATCTGCCTTGACCTTAAGAAAACCTGCTGACAACCGCGGCAAGATTCCTGGCTTTGTGGCTGTACTAAACATTAAGACAGAAATAATGTAAACCTCTGATCAGTGGCTGAGAGGGCAAAGCACATAAGGCAAGGCAAAGCAAAGGTGTTGTAAACATCCAGGTAGGTTCACAGTGAGTGAGTGCTATGACAGCAAAGGAAGAGTCTGGTCCAGTCTGTGAACTGTGCACATGTCCTTAGTACAGTGTCCTTGCTGCAGCATTACAATGATAGTTCCCAATGCAGTCCCAAGCACTGCAGCTTATTGTAACTGCAACAGAGATGTGCCATGGGGGTTCTTAGAGGTTGTTATATATTTGATGCCATTGTCTGTGGATGTGGGGTGTGTGTGTTTTCTGCCCATGGTGTGTACCTTGAGATGTTGATGCCCAGTGCCTGACATGGAGGCTGCTCAGAGTAAAAGGGAACTCATTCACTGGGTACCTGCTTTGGTTTCCATGTTGAGTTTTATCAACTTCTATCTTATTTTGCGAGTTTGGTAAGATAGAAAGCTGAATATTGATGAAGTGAATTGGGCTGTCAGCAAGATACTGAAGAAGTAATACTTCTTGCTTAATTGGCAACTCACCACTGCCTAGTGGGAAATTGACCGCACCACTTGTGAAAAGCATAAACGATGGTGGGAAATGCTCCCAATGTGGAGATTGGTTTTGTCGGAGTTCTCATTTGACTCAGCAATAATTCTTGTCACAGCCCACCTCACTCAGGCCTCTTAAAGATTCCAACTTTAGTCTAACTTCTGGATAACTAGTAAATTAACACCAACCCCCAACATACCACAAACATCCTCCACTATGTCTCACCCAGACCCCATATAGCTCTCCATTACTGGACCTGACCTCCCCAAACCTCACACCCATGAACCCCCACCCTTCCCAAGACCCAAAACCCCAACCAGAATTTTGGTTTGTGCTGGAATGAGAAAAGGATTATATGAGACATTGTTAAAAATCAAAGAGAGCCCCTACCTTTTACAGGTGACTGTCTTCGACAGAGAAAACTGGCACCCAACCAGCACTGCAAAAAAAGCTGATATTCTTTTATGAACATAGTTCATGTGACCATTGGTGTGCCACAAGGATCGTTACTGGGTCCACTGCTTTTAATGTAAATGATTTGGATGGGAACATAGGAGGTATGGTTAATAAGTTTGCAGATAACACCAAAATTGTGGTCTTCAAAGAAGATTCCATAACAGTACAATGGGATCTTTATCAGATGGGACAATGGGCTAAAGAGTGGCAGATGGTGTTTAATTTAGATAAATGTGAGGTGCTACATTTTGGAAAAGCAAGTCAGGGCAGGATTTCAACACTTAATTTAAGGTTCTGGGGAGTGTTGCTGAAGAAAGAGATTTTGGTTCATGGTTCCTTGAAAATGGAGTTACAGGTAGATAGGATAGTGAAGAAGGCATTTGGTATGCTTTCCTTTATTGGTCAGAGTATTGAGTACTGGAGTTGGGCGGTCATGTTGTGGCTGTACAGGACATTGGTTAGTCCACTTTTGGAATACTGTGCACAATTCTGGTCCCCTCCATCTATCGGAAAGATGTTATGAAACTTGAAAGGGTTCAGAAAATATTTACAAGGATGTTGCCAGAATTGGAGGGTTTGAGCTATAGTGAGAGGTTGAACAGGCTGGGGCTGTTTTCCCTGGAGCATTGGAAGCGGAGGGGTGACCTTAGAGAGATTTATAAAATCATGAGGGGCATGAATAGGATAAATAGACAAAGCCTTTTCCCTGGGGTGGGAGAGCCCAGAACGAGAGACCATAGGTTTAAGGTGAGAGGGGAAAAATTTAAAAGGGATCTATGGGGCAACTTTTTCATGTAGAGGGTTGTTCTGTATGGAATGAGCTGCCAGAGGAAGTGGTGGAGGCTGGTACAATTGCAACTTTTAAAAGGCATCTGGATGGTTAAATGGATAGGAAGTGTTGAGAGGGATTTGGACCAAGTGCTGGCAAACAGGACTAGATTAGGTTAGGATATCTGGTTGGCATGGACGAGTTGGACCGAAGGGTCTGTTTCTGTGTTGTACATCTCTATGACTTCTTGTTTTTATCAACCTTGGTATGGGTCAAGAATAAACTAATTATTTCACATCTTATTTGTTGTCAAAGGATACTCCTGGTTGTTCATCTTTTTGGATTAAAGAAACTAGTTACTTTGTTACCAAGCTTTCTTCAAGAACTGATGTACCTTTAGAAACAATTTGCAATTTTTGATGAGAGGAGAATTATGTCACATTGTCAAACTTAGAACAGTATAGCACAGGAACAGGCCCTATGGCCCACTAAGTCTGTACTGACCATGACACTATTCTCAACTAATCCCACCTGGCTCTTCTGCACCCTCTTCAAAGCCTCCACATTCTTCCTATAGTGTGGTAGCCAGAATTGCAGACAATACTGCAAACTGGGTTAATTAAAGCTTTATACAGCTGCAACATGACTTGCCACCTTTTATAGTTAGTCCCCTGACCAAAGGAGGCAAGCATGTCGAATGCCTTCCTCACAATCTTATCAACTTATGTTGCCATCTTTAGGGAGCTATGGACTTGCAGGTAAATAATGTTTGTACTCATCTCAGAGGGTGGAATTCAAAAGGGGCAGGGGCTTTGAAGGTAAGGGAAGGGACTGGCTTCAAGAGGTTATCCACTTGCCCCCACCCACCCCTTCACCCTGAGCAATTGGAAGGGCTCACCCAAATTGCCAAGCTGGTCATTCTGATTTCCCATGTGGAAACTTAGCCATTTATCTCATTCACTAGAAAGGCAGAAGATTAGGGAGGTGGTGCCATTAATTAACCACTAAAAGGCTTAAACTGGTGATGGGTTGAGGAGGTCAAAATGGATTCTTCTCACCCAGAAATTAATGACCAAAGTGGAGAGAAGGGAATATATTGGGAAATGTTGGCCCTGGCAAAACATTAATCTCCTTCCCGATGCCTCCAGTGAGGGGGGGGAGAGGGGGGGAGGGGGGAGGGGAGTTGTGGTCATTATCCTTTCATTGTCCTTCTTATTATTAAGTAAATGTATGAGAGAGAATATCATGTTCAAATGGTAGGATAAGTCACCTTGAGACTTGGATGATGTTCAATCGCATTTGAGGTTTTCGGTAAGGTTAATTGCTGATGTGGTGATTAGTGATGATAATTGGATAGGAAATATGAAATGTAATCACTATTATAAAACAAGTGCAAGCTTAACACTAAAACGGAGAATTTGTTATTAGAGGAATTAACTTTGATGAACCAAATAATCATTTTGACTTTTTTACTGTGCCGTGAAATGATATGAAAACATGATTTACTAATCTCATCACTGTAACAATGTCACTTTATATTTTAAAACAATTTGATTTACAACATTCTGAGAACAATAATGAATGCATTGTGTGGTATTGCTCATTCAACTTACAGACAGCACAATTGGCTCATTTGCAGACTACAAAACAGTAATTTATGTGCTTGATTTTACACCCTGTCTTCAAACTCTATAAATGGTTAGGTCTACATGAGGGAAGTGTTTAAATGGTTTTTACTCTGACTCTACTTGAAATGTTTTCCTTCCTGACTCCTGTGTGTATTATGGATCTATTGGTGGAAGTCAGCTACTGTTTGGTATTTTTATCAAAAGGCTTTTCTTGAGATGTGAGGCTGTGGTAAATGCCAACAAGTTGATTTTGGTGATGTTCATATTCAAAGGTGGCACGGTGGCTCAAGTTGTTAACATTGCTGCCTCACAGCGTCAGCATCGTGGATTTGGTTCCACCCTCAGGCAACTGTGTGTTGAGTTTGCACATTCTGCCCGTGTCTGCATGGGTTTCCTCTGGTTTCCTCCCACAGTCCAAAAGAAGCAAATAGGACTTATACTTTTAATGGTAGGGCCTTGGATAGCGTGGCACTGGAAAAGCAAAGCAGGTCAAGCAGTATCCGAGGAGCAGGAGAGTCGACATTTTGGGATGAAGGGCTTATGCCCAAAACATCAATTCTCCTGCTCCTGGGATGCTGCCTGACCTGCTGTGCTTTTCCAGCACCACACTTATCAACTCTGACTCTCCAGCATCTGCAGTCCTCACTTTCTTCTTGGGTAGTTTTGTGGGGCAGAGGGACCTCGGGGTTCAGGTACATAATTCTTTGAAGTTTATGTCACATATAGACAGGGTGGCTAGAAAGGCATTTGACACACTTGAGCTGAAAAATGTGTTGCTGGAAAAGCGTAGCAGGTCAGGCAGCATCCGAGGAGCAGGAGAATCGACGTTTCATGCATAAGCCCTTCTTCAGGATGCTGCCTGACCTGCTACGCTTTTCCAGGCACACATTTTTCAGCTCTGATCTCCAACATCTGCAGCCCTCACTTTCTCCTATTTGACACACTTGCCTTCTGTTTCTGTGCTGTGTGACTCTATGTGCAGACTTAGAGTTATAGAGTCATAGAGATGTACAGCATAAAACAGACCGTTCGGTCCAACCCGTCCATGTCAACCAGAATATCCCAATCCAATCTAGTCCCACCTGCCAGCACCCAGCCCATATCCCTCCAAACCCTTCCTATTCATATACCCATCCAGATGCCTTTTAAATGTTGCAATTGTACCAGACTCCACCACATTCTCTGGCAGCTCATTCCATACGCGTACCATCCTCTGTGTGAAAACGTTGTCCCTTAGGTCTCTTTTGTAGCTTTCCCCGCTCACCCTAAACCTATGCCCTCTAATGCTGACCCCAGGGAAAATACCTTGTCTATTTATCCAATCTATGACCCTCATGATTTTATAAACCTCTTGTAAACCCCTCAGCCTCTGACGCTCCAGGGAAAACATCCCCAGCCTATTCAACCGCTCCCTATAGCTCAAATCATCCAACCCTGGCAACATCCTTGTAAATCTTTTCTGAACCCTTTCAGGTTTCACAACATCTTTCCAATAGGAAGGAGACCAGAATTGCATGCAATATTCCAACAGTAGCCTAACTAATGACCTGTACAGCCACAACATAACTTCCCAACTCCTGTACTCCATACTCTGACCAATAAAGGAAAGCATACCAAACACCTTCTTCACTATCCTATCTATCTGCAACTCCACTTTCATGGAGCTCTGAACCTTTACTCCAAGGTTTCTTTATTCAGCAACACTCCCTAGGACCTTAACATTAAGTGTACAAGTCCTGCTAAGATTTGCTTTCCAAAAATGCAGCACCTCGCATTTATCTGAATTAAACTCCATCTGCCACTTCTCAGCCCATTGGTCCATCTGATCAAGATCCCGTTGTAATCTGAGATAACCTTCTTCGCTGTCCACTACACCTCCAACGTACTAACTGTGTACCTCTTATGCTCACATCCAAACCATTTATATAAATAATGAAAAGTAGTGCACCCAGCACTGATCCTTGAGGCACTCCACTGGTCACAGGCCTCCAGTCTGAAAAACAACCCTTGACCACCACACTCTATTTTCTAACTTTGAGCTAGCTCTGTATTGAAATGGCAAGTTCTCCTTGTATTCCGTGAGATCATATGGAACTCTGCAGAATGCCTTACTGAAGTCCATATAGATCACGTCCACAGCTTTGCCCTCATCAATCCTCTTTCTTACTTCTTCAAAAACTTATTCAAGTTTGTGAGACATGATTTCCCAAACACAAAGCCATGTTTACTATACCTAATCAGTCCTTGCCTTTCCAAATACATGTACATCCTGTCCCTCAGGATTCCCTCCAACAACTTGCCCACCACCGACGTCAGGCTCACTGGTGTACAGTTCCCTGGCTTGTCCTTACTACCCTTCTTCAACAGTGGCACCACGTTAGCCAACCTCTAGTCTTCCACCACCTTACCTGTGATCATCGATGATACAAATATCTCAGCTAGGGGCTCAGCAATCACTTCCCTCGCCTCTCAGAGTTCTCGGGTACACCTGATCAGGTCCTGGAGATGTATCCACTTTTATGTGTTTCAAGATATCCAGCATTTCCTTCCATGTAATATGAACATTTTTCTAGATGTCACCATCTATTTTCCTACATTCTGTATCTTCCATATCCTTTTCCACAGTAAATACTGATGAAAAATACTCATTTAGTATCTCCCCCATTTCCTGTGGCTCCACACAAAGGCTGCCTTGCTGATCTTTGAGGGGTCCTATTCTCTCCCTAGTTACCCTGTTGTCCCTAATGTATTTGTAAAACCCCTTTGTACTCTCCTTAACTCTATTTGCCAAAGCTATCTCATGTCCGCTTTTTGCCCTCCTGAAGTCCCTCTTAAGTATACTCCTACTGCCTTTATCGTCTCCTAAGGATTCACTTGATCTATCCTGTCTATACCTGACATATGCTTCCTTCTTTTTGTTAACCAGACCTCAATTTCTTCAGTCATCCAACATTCCTTATATCTACCAGCCTTTCCTTTCACCTGAACACAAATATACTGTCTCTGTACTCTCGTTATCTCATTTCTGAAGGCTTCCCATTTTCTAGCCGTCCCTTTACCCTCGAACATCTGCCCCTAATTAGCTTTTGAAAGTTCTTGCCTAATACCGTCAAAATTAGCCTTCCTCCAATTTAGAACTTCAACTTTTAGATCTGGTCTACCCTTTTCCATCACTATTTTAAAACAAATAGAATTATGATCACTGGCCCAGATAGCGGAGGTCTCCTTACAAGTTTGTTTCTCAATTTCCCTCTGACTATTAGAGGGTCTATAATACAATCTCAATAAGGTGATCATCCCTTTCTTATTTCTCAGTTCCACCCAAATAACTTCCCTGGATGTATTTCTGGGAATATCCTCCCTCAGCACAGCTGTAGTGCTATCCCTCATCAAAAACGCAACTCCCCCTCCTCTCTTGCCTCCCTTTCTGTCCTTCTTCTGGCATCTATACCCTAGAACATTAAGCTGCCAGTCCTGCCCATCCCTGAGCCATGTTTCTGTAATTGCTATGATATCCCAGTCCCATGTTCCTACCCACATCCTGTGTTGATTTGCCTTCCCGGTTAGGTCCTTTGCATTTGAAATAAATGCAGTTTAATTTATTAGTCCTACCTTGTCCGTGCCTGCCCTGACTGTTTGACTCACTTATGTTCTCAACTGTACATGTCTCAGATTGATCTCTTTCCTCACTATCTTCCTGGGTTCCAATCCTCACCTTACTAGTTTAAATCCTGAAAATGTGTTGCTGGAAAAGCGCAGCAGGTCAGGCAGCATCCAGGGAACAGGAGAATCGACGTTTCGGGCATAAGTCCTTCTTCAGGAATTCCTGAAGAAGGGCTTATGCCCGAAACGTCGATTCTCCTGTTCCCTGGATGCTGCCTGACCTGCTGCGCTTTTCCAGCAACACATTTTCAGCTCTGATCTCCAGCATCTGCAGTCCTCACTTTCTCCTCCTAGTTTAAATCCTCCCAAGCAATTCTAACAAATCTCCCTGCCAATTAGTCCCCTTCCAATTCAGATGCAATCCTTCCTTCTTGTTTCAGTCACTTCTGCCCCATAAGAGATTCTGATGATCCAAAAATGTGAATCCTTCTCCCAAACATCAACTCCTCAGCCATGCATTCATCTGCTCTATCCTCCTATTCCTGCTCTCACTAACTCGTAGAACCGGAGGTAGTCCAGATATTACTACTCTCAAGGATCTCCTTTTTAAATTCCTGCCTAACTCTCTCTATTCTACTTCAGAATTCATCCTTTTCCCTTCCTATGTCATTGGTCCCATTGTGGACAATGACCTCTGGCTGGGTCCGCTCCCCCGTGACAACATTCTGCACCCTCTCTGAGGCATCCTTGATCCTGGCACCAGGGACGCAACACACCATTCTGATTTTTCACCATTGGCTAAAGAAACCTCTGTCTGTGCCCAAACCAGATGGTCCTCTAACACAATCGATCTCTTGGAACCTGACATACCCATCGTTACATTAGAGTCAGTTTCTATAGCAGAAACTTGGTTGTTTGTGCTACATTCCCCTGAGAATCTACCACCCCTTACATTTTCCAAAACAGCATATCTGTTTGAAATGTGGATAGCTACAGAAGATTCCTGCACTACATGCCTAGCTCTCTTACCTTTCCTGGAGTTAACTCATTTGACTGTATCTCTCTTCTTTTCTCTCTTCCTATAACTGCCATCCATCACACCCCCTTGCTCTTGTAAATTCCTCATTGTCTCTAACTGTCTCTCCAACTGATCCATTCGATCTGATAGGTTTTGCAACCTATGACATTTAGTGCAGATATAATCCTCAGTAACACGTAAATTCTTCCTAAATTCCCATATCCGACAAGAAGAGCATATCACTCTACTTAGGGCCATTTTTGCTTCTTTTAATCTACAGGCCCAGAAAATAGCATTGTCTTATTCCTCTACAAAACACTGCTCCAGGCTAACTTAAAAATATAAGCCATAAGCATTAAGTTTAATCAAGAGACAAATCATAATAAAACATAATCAAGAAAGAACCCACTCTACTCACTACTGCAGACTTACTGTAAGGCCACACTTAAAAATATTCACTTATCTGTCTCTGTGCTGTGACCTCTCCTAAACAGGTTCCTCCAAGATCAGTTGTGAATTTCACTGTTTGTTCACTTTTCCAGGCACATTCCCATGTCCAGCGATACATAAATTCAAACAGCAAAGGTAATTTCTGCGCAGGTTCACTGTTGTGTCAGTTAGCAGTGAGAGTTTCTCTCTCTCACTCTCTTCCCTGCACTGCATGCTAAATTCGCCTAGTGTCCATGGATATTTACACTACATAGATAGCCATGGGAAGTGCAGGCTTACAGAGATTGGGTGGGGTTCAGTGGGATGATCTTTCGAGGGTCAGTATGGACTTGATGGGCTGAAAGGTCCGCTTCCACTTTGTAGGGATTCTATGAAGTCCAGTCTTCATTGGTAAAGTTGAGGATAACTAAAAGCAGCTGTATTATTCCTACCCAGATCTATTTAAAAACAACTAACACAATTCTGAGATTACAGAGAGGTGACTAAAATGCATGTGATGTGAGAATATGTACATTTTTTTCTTTTGCCTTATGATGCAAGTTAAATTGTACCTTTTGAATTAAAAGAGTTCAATTCCTATGTTGTTCTGTTTTCCCACTTAATTATTAACACTGTATTGATTTATATTAAGCTTAATCTCACCAAGTGTTTGCTTAGGTTGTATTTAAAGAGATTTAAGAGACACATCTGAGAGGTAAATAAAAATTCAATCAGGTAAGAAGAGAATACTATTAGGGTGCCAGTTGTTTATGTGATTTCACATATAGATACAAGGTGGTTTCAGCCAACGTCCATCAAATTAAAACACTCAGGCCATTTTCGTGAGTGACTCATATCATTCAATTGATGGATAGATGTGTGACATTTCCGACTTTGGAGCAATCTTCCAAAGAAATACACAAATTACTTCATATTTCTACTTAGTCAGAGAGAACCTCACTGTTGCTGAATACATCTCTAGGTCCATTCTCAAGTTCTTCAAGGGGCCATGCGCTCTGCTTCTTTACCTGGCCAGCACTGTGCACCAGTATAAGCTTCAACTACAGTAAAAGCAAAGCACTGCACGTGCTGGAAATCTGAGATTAAAACCTCCTGCTGCCTCAGAAAAGCAGTCAACATAATCAGAGACACCTCTCGCCTCAGTTATACTCTCTTCTACCCTCTTTCATCAGGCAGAAAATACAAAAGATTGAAAGCATGTATCAATACATTTAAAAACAGCTTCTTCTTCGCTGTTATCAGACATACAAATGGACCTCGCATATATTAACTAGGCAAAACTGAGGACTGCTGATGCTGGAGATCAAAGTCAAGATTAGAATGGTGCTGGAAAAGCACAGCTCTGATGAAGGGCTCCTGCCGAAACGTCGATTTTCCTGCACCTCGGACGCTGCCTGACCTGCACCACTCTAATCTTGACTGTCATATATTAAGTTGATCTTTCTCTGTACCTGTAACACTATATTCTGTTCTATTACCCTGATGTACCTATGTTTGGATACCACATAAATCAATATTTTTTCATTGTCTCTCAGTACAAATCAAATTTTAAAAATCAAAAATATGCTGAAGAAACTCAGATCACTCAGCAAATGCTGCCAGACATGCTGCGTTCCTCCAGTAACTTCTGATCTACAATTATGATATGAATTTCAAGTCAATATCTTTAAGGACTAGATGTAAACAAGCTACTATAATGGCTGTTACAAATCAAGTGATGTTCACAATTGTATTACAGAAAATATCATGTCTCAAAAGAATTCCTAATTCAAAACGGGCATTCCCAGTTACCTGAGCAATTCACACATCTGTTTGTTTGAGAGTGGGGCAGCAAAAACAAAAGCTGGAATCCTCCAAATGCCTGTCTCCAAGTTCCATTCTGAGCGAAACAGGATATTTGTTGCAGATGGAATGAGTTGCAGATGGAAATCAATTAATCAATCAGTATCTTATTGTGCCTCAATGATTGTCACATAATGTGTAAAACAGCAACCTGGGATGTTCGAATTAACATACACACCAACCCCTTTTTTTAAGAAAAGGACGTCGATGTTGTAAAAGTCAGAGAACAAGAGAGCTACGTTAATTCACGCTTTTAAAATGAGTTCCAATGCCATCAAATTAGCTGAAAGTAATTTAAGAAGCCAAGGTAAGCAACAGGAATATCTTGTAAGTAGAAAATCCCCCCCCCCAAAAAAAAATTCTCTCAACCTGTTCCAATTTCAAGTTCAATTGAGAACCAAATTTCCTAGAAATTCAACAACACAAAAAGTGACAGCCTGCTGGCAATCCTTTGTTTGAAAAGACCATCATTTCAACTTTATAGAATCCAAATTCATTCAAGAAATTAGCTTGCCTCTTGGTAACTCATGGACTGGTATATGTGTGCTCATGCATTTATTTGTCCATCTGCCTGTGTATGACAGAGAGATTGAGTAACTAATGTTCCATATTTCTGGAATCAATTTGAGAGACTAGACAATCTTCTTTCTTTGTAAACTCTTAAAATATTGCTGTCATAAGTATTTACTTTGAGTCCACACGCCATATAATAAACACACACCTTTTTTGTACAACAGGTACTAATCATGGGTAATAAAGCAAATATATAGATTTTTGTCCTTGACATTGCATTGTGTTTATTTCATGAGATGATTAGCTTGCAGTGATCTTTCTTGTCTCTTACTTAAGAACCCTTGCTCCACTCTTCCTATTTCTTAGGATAATGGGAAATGTGTATGATGTGCCACTCTGACATCTATAAAGGAGAGTGAGAGAAACACAAAACCTGACAAGAAGCAGAAATGAGGATGAGAGAGATGTATTTTTATTTAATAATGAAAACTGAAAGTACTGGAGAAATTCAACAGGTTTGGCAGCATCTGTGGAAAGACAAACCAAGTCAACATTTCGATTTTGCTCTGACTCTTTTTCTGTATTGGACCTGAGATATTAAATTTCCATAACTACTGCCAGACCTGCTGAGTTTCTCTGGTTTGAGTTCAGATTTCCAGCATTCACAGTATTTTGCTTGCATTCAGAATAATGGACATCATATGGTAAGTAAGATGTTTACAGGATTACTGAGATTGAGACAGAATCATTGTTAATTAAACACAAGCTAGAGATGCAAGGAGCTCAGACTAGTGGCATGCTAGACCTCCTGGTGCCTCAAATGCATGTAACTATCACCTTTTTCAGGTAAGAGAAGCCTTTAGTTTATTTGGATGGAGCCAAACTCCAATGTTTGTTTGTTTCCTTGAAAGGCTACGGTACAGAACCAATCTGCATTTGTGACTATTTGTCAATTTTTTAAAAAAAAGAGTAAAATGGGGGCCCATTCAGTTATCAGACCCTCCCAGTGCCTCAAATATGTGTAAATATTATCTTGTGCAAGTAAGAAATGTCTTGGGTTTGTTTGTTGGATAAAGTCAAACTTCAACATTTCTTTGTTCCTTCATATGCTACTGTACAGAACCAACTGTGGTTTTGTGTGTGTGTGTATGTATGTATGTATGTATGTATGTATGTATGTGTATATATATATAAAGAAATTTTTATGGATAAAATATGTTGTTGAAAGAAAAAAAAATCTTGTCATGCAAAACAACCAACCAATGCCCAACTAAATCTATCGGATATGTGTATGTATATATATAAAGAAATTTTTATGGATAAAATATGTTGTTGAAAGAAAAAAAATCTTGTCATGCAAAACAACCAACCAATGCCCAACTAAATCTATCGGATATAGAATCCATGAAGGGACCACATTCAGGCTTGAGTCTCTGGGAGAAGCACAAACCTTACAACTACAGCATTCCAAGGCACGGGTCTCAAAAAATAATTTCCGAAAAGATCAATCCTGCTTACTACCTTGCCTTGGAATCGAACATGAATTTGGAAATACAGACACTGCACAGTAATGCAATTAACTTGGTGCTAACTAGGGCACTCTCATCATTAGATATTCAGTGGCATGTGTGATATATTTCCACATGGATAAGATTATTTCAAGTTTACCAAAGAGCATGACCGTAGTGGACTCGTAATGGTCTTCAAATTGATGGCATGAAAATAAGATATCGTGAGAAGCATTGGTAACAAATGCAGATGTGTCACTCACCTGGAACTTACAACTAATAGAGGCATAACAAATTAGGTGTGGAATCTTCCTCTCCCTGGTGTGATCTGACTAATGGTGGGAAGGGTGGGAAAATACAGTGAAGTTTAAAGAACTCAGATTCTTGTCTTTAAGTAACATTCCACCCCACCAAGCCTTATATGGAACTCCAGAATCCTACAATTGAGCAATAGCTACCTTATTTTCATGTATGTGCATCTCATTAAAACCCCGATTCATCTCGTTAATATGGCACTTCCAATTCTTTCCTCCACTTTGGAATTAGATGGCCCAAGTTCCCAACAGACTGGGTACCTGGCAGCTGCAGCTTGCTATCCTGCAACTTTTTTCTCAGAAGAACATCTGTGGCCACCACTCTCCTTGACCTTTTGTCCAACCAAGACAGCAAACCATCTGCCTTCACACATCTTACATACTGTGTGAACCTTAGACATCAGTCAACAGTGTACAGTCCAAATCCTTGCCCCAAGCATTTCTGGTCACATTGTGTAAGATGATGAATGAATCGCCCTAATGCCTGCTGTACACTAGCTGTGTTTGTCTACGTGGAAAGATTGAGCTGAGTTGACAAAGTGACCTGCTGTTCACCCATTGTTTGAACATGATGTAGGAGCTGGTCACTTCACATCTTGGATCATCAAACTCTTAATGATAGGTAGACTCTGAATCTTTAATATTGCAGTTGTGGCTAGACCAGAAAGTCTCACTGACTCTCACACTCAGTTAATGATGAAATGAGAACATCTATTTACAAAAGTGGAAATGTATTTAAATAGGTGTTTCACCTGTAATATTCACCTGCCTTCAAACAGTTTTTTTTTTCTTTCTTTCCTCCCAGTACATATCAGTGCATTCCCAAGTTCAGCAGCTGTGGTGGAGTGAAGTCCATTGGCCTTGGAGGCTTGGTTGGACAATACTGGGACTTTTTTCTCTGGAAGGCAAGACATGCTGGGTGTTTGCTGCCCCTCCTCAGCTTAAAATCCAGCAAGGGCTGAAGGTAACAAGGTTGCGTGAAGGAAGAAGGCTCAGGAACTATTGGAGTGCTCGGAGAGGAAACTTCTGGGGGTGAGAGTACCTGAGTGTAGTCCCTCTGTCTGGGTGTGTAGTGGCACTACTCGGACTCTCTGTGAGGAAGGTGCACCTGGAATGATCTATCTCTCTCTATATCTATCTGTCTCTCTCCTCCATCTTTTTCTTTTATTCTTTTCTTTCATCTTCTGATATCATAGGGAAGCTGGGATGGTGAGAGAGGTGGCAGCAGTGGGGGCAGGATCAAGGACTCTTGGCTTCAGTAGGCCCAGAGCCTGGACACAGGAACCCAGTGGGGCTGTCAGCTGTGGACCTTGGTGCCCAGAGTGGGGCTATGGGAGGGCCACAGTGGGGATTTCATGGATTATAGGGGCGAGGGCCAAGTGTGGACAGGAGGCAGGGTGCTGGTGCAGACCTGAGGCAAGGCCCAGTGTGGTCTGCTTGAATGGCTGTAATGTTGAACTTTTCATTTTTTTTTTCTAACTTGTTCCTAAGGTGCTGTACCTATGTACCTTTGTACCCAAAATGGCACTGTAAGTGGTGAGTTTGTAAACACTTCACTGCACTCATGGGAGTACCTGTGACAATAAACCTAATGCTAATTCTAACGAGGGCAATGGAGTGTAGGTCTGTGTGTTTATCCAGCAGATGATAAGACTCCTGGACCTGGCTGTCCATGCCAGCCACCAACCTTGACCTTATCTTTTGCATTCTGAATAAATGTCCCATTATCCATTTGAATACCTGATTTGGAGCTTTCAAGAGTCAAGGTGTCGTTTTCTTGTGAGCAATGAACAATTGTTTAGTGATTACAAATTATATTCATTCTTGGGATGTCTGAAGAGACTGTTGAACTCTCACATGGGTGTGACTTAACCAGGTCTGACTGTGAAAATTGTACCTCAGACATTTGAACAGTGCAAATGAAGATATATTTACAAAAGTAGAAGGCTATTTACAATGATGTTTCTCCCAACGGGGGGCTCAGTATGTTTTCTTTGATCACTGCCTTCCATTTAAGTACAGCCTTGACTTCCACAGCTGGGGTAAAGTGAGCCTGCAGTGTTGCTAGGCCCATTGACTTAGAAGAATTAAGTGGTTGGTCCTTCCTGCCTTTTGGACCTAGGCACCCAAGACTGCTGAAAGTCATTTGCAGGTTTACTCTCCTGGGTTTAGGTTGCTGCAGGCTCTCAGACATTGACAAGGTGGTGGGAGGGGGCATCTCTAACTAACGGGGGGGGGGGGGGGGGGGGGGGGCACGCAGTTATAAGGCAAACACATGGCTGTGGGTGTGGAGTCACATGTAGGCCAGACCAAGTAAAGGACGGCTGATTTCCTTCACTCCAACTGAGTGAACCAGTTGACTTTCTTTGCAAAAATTGACAGTGGCGACACAGTTGCCATTAGGACAGCTCCCTTTTCCAGATTTTAGAACATTTGCCTCGGACTCTGTATTGCTAGTTTATTGACATAACCGCTATGCCACCATCTGTCGCTAATGAGGTGAAGAGCAGAACCTTTCGCGAGAACATTTGCAGGGTCCAGGTGGACCAGACAACGTAAATCTTACTCACCAATGAGAATATTGCATTTAACATGAGCGGCACGGTGGCACAGTGGTTAGCACTGCTGCCTCACAGCGCCAGAGACCTGGGTTCAATTCCGGCCTCAGGCCACTGTCTGTGTGGAGTTTGCACATTCTCCCCGTGTCTGCGTGGGTTTTCTCCAGGTGCTCCGGTTTCCTCCCACAGTCCAAAGATGTGCAGGTCAGGTGAATTGGCCATGCTAAATTGCCCGTAGTGTTGGGTGAAGGGGTAAATGTAGGGGAATGGGTCTGGGTGGGTTGCGCTTCGGAGGGTCGGTGTGGACTTGTTGGGCCGAAGGGCCTGTTTCCACACTGTAAGTAAATCTCTCTAACATCATTTATTTGGGCCAATCCAGAGCTTACATCTTACTCTGATTTAAACTGTAGCAACCTGTTTCTACACGTATTGGTTTACGGTCTTTCATATCATCTGAAGCCATTTCTATTGACACCACATTTGTGAGTATTGTGCACTTAAACTTGATGCGGCTGTAAAATATGCAGTGGGAGAATGGGCAATACTGTGGTGGGGGTGAAGAGGGTGGCTACGAATGTGCATAAAGGGGGATTGGTCACTCCCTCTCATTCTATCCTCGCTTCCCCCTCAATCCCTTGGCCTCATTCTCCCCCACAGTCCTCACATCCCTTACCAATGGAATTCAATCTGGATAAATGTGAGGTGATACACATGGGCAGGACAAACCAGGTAAGGGAATGCATGATGAAGGACCATGGCAAACACTAAGGTTCAGAGTGACCTTGGTGTGCAAGTACACTGGTCCCTTAAGATATCAGGACAGGTGGAAAAAGTAATTAAGAAAATATATGCCCTTACTAGACAAGTTTAAGAGCAGGGAGGTTATTGCAGCTGTATAAAACACTGGTGAGGTGACAGCTACAGTATTGTGTGCAGTTCTGGAATCCATATCATCGGAGAGATATGACTGCATTGGAGAGAGTGCAGAGGAAATTTACCAGGATGTTGCTGCTGGGGTTGGTTTCCTTAAAGCTGAGGAGATTGAGAAGGGCATGATTGAGATATGTAAAATTTATGTAAAACACCTATTTACAAGTGGTTTTACTGTAACACGTGTCATAAATCATTTTGGTTTATTTTCTTAAATCAAAAATACTTTTGTAAATGTGGCTGGAGAAAATAATGTAGTCTTGTGGAGGAGTTCACCCAAACAGCCTGTTGCTAAATATTTTAAAAAAGAGATTGTTTTCACTGTTTTTGGGTGATTAAGGCTACAGGTTTAGGGAGGGGGAAATATCAATAAAGTTGCATAGATGGAAGGCTTTCTAGGATACTTACAATTGATAATTACAACTGAAGCTCTGCAGACAGAAAGTGTGCATCGATATACCTGCAGTGTGTGGGAAATCTTAGATGTTCCAAGCAGACTGGATGACTACCTCTACAAGCAAGTTTGATCAGCTTCAGCACTGGACTTTGGACCTGAGCATTGGCTGAAGGTACTGCAGTGTATTTGCAAGGCTGTGTGTCATGTGGTTAAAATGCTTTTAGACCTGATCATTCTGCAGCTTGAAGAAGTGTAGTCAAAGAGGAAGTGGGTGACTGTCCATCAGAAGCAGTAGCCAGAGTCCATCTCACTCAACAACAGAATCTCTGTGTTGGTGCAGGTTCCTCTGAGGAGTGAAGCCAGAGCTCAGCAACACAAAATGGGAGCAGGAAGAGAGGAGGAGAACAATAATAGCAAGGGATTCAATAGTGAGGGGTACAGACAGGTATTTCTGCAACCACAGGTGTGATCCCAGAATGGTGTGTTGTCTTCCTGGAGTCAGGGATATCGTGAATGGCTGCAGGGCATTCTGAAGTGGGAGGGCAAACAGTCCGAGATTGTGGTTCAGAATTGGGACCAATGAAATAGGGCAAGAAGAATTTAGGGAGCTAGGTAGCAGATTAAGAAGCAGAACCTCAAAGGGTGTAATCTCTGAATTACTCCCAGTGCTTTGTACCACTGAGTACAGGAATAGGTGGGTCGAATAGATGAACGCACGGCTGAAGAGGTGGGAGGACTTTAGATTTCTGGATCACTGGGCTCAGTCTGGGAAAAGTGGGACCTATACAAGTCTGATCTGTTGCACCTGAACTGGAATGGGGCTAAAATCCTGGTGGAGAGGTTTGCTTGTGTGTTTGGTGAGAGTTTAGATTAATTTTGTAGCGGGATGGGATAAGGAAGGTGCAAAATATACTCTGGGTATGGGATTTCATTGCCCATCATCAAGAGTGGCTTGGCAACAGCACTGCTGACTGAACTGCTGGGATCCTAAAGAAAATAGCTAGTAGACAGGGTCTGTGGCAGGTAGTGAGAGAACCAACAAGAGGAAAAAACATACTTGACCTCATCCTTATCAATCTGCCAGCTGCAGATGTATGTGTCCATGACAGTATTTGTAAGAGTGACCACTGTACAGTCCTTGTGGAGACCAAGTGCCACCTTCATAGTGAGAATACCCTCTGTTACGTTGCATAGCAGTATCGCCGTACTAAATGACAGACTTCAAAATGATCAAGCAACTCAAGACTGAGCATCCACGAGGCACTGTGGGCCACTAAAAGGAGCAGGACTGTACTCCAACACAATCTGTAACCTCATGGCCTGGCATATCTCCCACTCAACCATTATGACCAAGCCAGGGGATCAAGCTTGGTTCAATGGAGAATACCAGAGGGCATGCCGAGAGCTGCACCAGGCATACCTAAAAATGAGGTGTCACCCTAGTGAAGGTATGAAACAGGATTACTTGCATGCCAAACAGCATAAGCAGCAAGTGATAGACAGAGCTAGGCTACCCCACAACCAACCGATTGGCTCTTACCTCTGCAATCCTACCAAATCCAGTCACAATTGGTGGTGGACAATTAAATAACTCACTGGAGGAGGTGGCTTCACAAATATCTTCAATGATGAAAAAGCCCAGCACATCAGTGCAAAGGATAAGGCTGAAGCATTCACTGCAATCTTCAGTCAGAAGTGCCAAATGGATGATCCATTTTAATCTACTCAGTGGTCCTCAGCATTACAGATACCAGTCTTCAGCCAACTCAATCCATTCCATGTCATACAAAACATCATTGGAGGCACTGGATACTGCAAAGGCTAAGGACCCTGACCACATTCCAGCAAGAATACTCAAGACTTGTGCTTTTGAACTTGCTGCTCTCCTAACCAAGCACTTCCCAATACAGTTACAACACCAGCATCTACCCAACGCTGTGGAAAATTGACCAGGTATGTCCTGTACACAAAAAGCAGGACAAATCCAACCCAGCCAATTAGCACTTCATCAGTCTACTCTCAATCATCAGGAAAGTATTGGAAGGTGTCATCAACAGTGCTATCAAGCAGCACCTGCTCAGCAATAACCTGCTCAGTGATGCCCAGTTTAGGTTCTGCCTGGTCCACTCAGCTCCTGACCTCATTACAGCCTTGGTTCAAACATAGACAAAAGAACTGAATTCCAGGGATGAGGCGAGAATTATGTGAGGTGCCTTTGTCATTAAGACCACATTTGACCAAGTTTGGCATTAAGGAGCCCTAGCAAAACTGGAATCAAAGGGTATCAGGGGCAAACTCTCCACTGGTTAGCCACATACTTGGCACATAGGAAGATTGGGGTCTTCAAAGTTAGGTACGGTTGTTGGAAGGTAGTCATCTCAACTTCAGGAAATCTTTGCAGGAGTTCCTCAGGTACTGAAGCAGTCCTTGTTCAAATGCAACAAGATCTGCATAACATCCAGGCTTGGGCTGACATTTGGCAAGTCACATTTGCACCACATAAATGCCAGGCAATCTCCATCTCCTATAACTTAACCAATTTCCCTTGACATTCAATGGTGTTACCATCACCAAATTCCCCCACTATCAATAGCCTGGGTTACCGTTTACTAGAAACTCAACTGAACTTGCCACATCAACACAGTAGCTACAAGAACAGGCCAGAGGCTAAGAACACTGGGGTGAGTAACTCACCACCTCACTCCCAAAACCTGTTTATCATCAACAAGGCATTCAGGAGTGTGATGGAATACTCCCGACCTGCCTGGTTGGGCGCAGCTCCATCAATACTCAAGAAGCTTGACACCATCCAGGACAAAGCAGCCTGCTTAATTCACAGCACATCCACAAAAACACACAAGTACACACTCCCTCCACCATTGATGCTCAATAGCTGCAATGTGTACTATCTAGAAGGTGCACTGCAGAAATTCACCAAAGATCCTTAGACAGCACCTTCTAAACCCACAAGCATTTTAAACTAGAAGGACAAGGACTTGGGAGCGCTGCTGAATGGAAGTTCCTGTCACCATCCTGACTGAGAAATATATATCTATTGCTTCATTATCGGTGGATCAAAATCCTGGCATTGCCTCCAAGGGATTGTGGGTCAAATTTCCGCACATGGACTACAGCTGGTCACCACCTTCTCAAGAGCACCTAGGGAAGGACAATTAATGCTGGCTAGCCAGTGATGGCCACGTCTCACAAAATGAATTTTTTAAAAAGTGGTGGTAAGTAAGAGAAATGCACAGATTAGTATAGATGAAACAAATCAATCTAGAAGTATAGCAAATATAGTCAATTTAAGGTACAAGGGAGCACGGTAAAGCTGAATGGAATTTATTTGTATGTGTGGAGTCTTCAGCATAAGACAGATGAGTTGAGGGTGTTGATTAACACATGAGAATATGGCATCATTGCTATTGCTGAGACATAGTTGAGGGAGGGTCAGGACTGACAGGGGTATAGAGATAGTGGGATTGTAAAAGAGAGGTGACATCACAATATTGATCAAGGAGTCGATTACTGCGGTAAGGAGGGATAATATCTGAGAACATTTTCGAAATGAGGCCAAATGTGTCGAACTTAAATGCAAAAAGGGGGCATCACTTTGCTGGGAGTGTACTACAGACAGTCAGGGAGTGTTCGAAAGGCAAATCTCAGAGATGTGTAAAAATAACAGGATAATAATAGGGTATTTCAACTAATCCAATAATAGCTAGGATAGAAAAAGTGTGAAAGGCTTGGAATTTTTAAAATGCACCCATGAGATCTTTCAAAGCAGCCTGTGTAAAGTCTGACAAGACAGCAGCTGGTACTAAACCTAATTATAGGGAATGAAAATGTGGCAGTGGGTGAGCACTTTGGTGATAGTGACCATAATTGAGTAAATTTCAGGTAATTATGGATGAGGACAAAGATGAACTGAAATTATAGATTTTGAATTTAGTGAAGTCCAATTTAGGGAAGACAGGATCTGGCCAAAGTGGACTGGGAGCAGCCACTTATAGGGGAGTCCTACATCAGAGCAATGGAAGACATTCAAAAAAAAATAGTGCAGGAGGGAAGGACCAATATATTTCCCTAAAGATGAAGGGTGGGACCAGAATTTCCCGACAGCCCTGTATATCAAGGGATGTACAAGATTGGTTAAGTTACCCAAAAATGCTCAAGACAGCAGGTGCCCTAGGGAAGTGCAGAAATGTTGGAGGTAGCTTTAAAAAGAAATTAGGGAAACAAAGAGGGAATATGAAAAATACTGGCAAGCAATATTAAGGAAAATCCAAAGGTGTTTTGTAAGTACATTGAGGACAACAGAATAACCAGGGAAAGATTAGGGCCCATTTGAGACCAAAGCAACAATTTATGTGTGCCAGAGGTATAGCTGGGGTTTTAAATTAGTCCATTGTGTCTGGAAAATCAGGGAGCGTGACTGTGATATACTTGAACAAATTAGCACTAAGAGAAAGAAAGCATTAGCAGTTTTAGAAATCTTGAAAGTAGAGAAATCCCCAGACCCAGATGAGGTACGTTCCACTCTGCTGTGGGGGGCAAGGGAGAAGAATTCAGAGGCTCTGGCATTAGTTTTCAAATCATATAGTCATACAGCACAGAAACAGATCCTTTGGTCCCACTAGTGACATTGACCTTGTTCCCAAACCAAACTAGTCACACCTGCCTGCATTTAGCCCATATCCCTCCAACCTTTTCCTATGCATGTACTTATCCAATGTCTTTTAAATGTTGTAACTGTACCTGCAGCCACCATTTACTCTGACTGTTCATTCTGCAAATAAACCATTGTGTAAAAACATTGTCTCTTGCATCCTTTTTAAATCTTTCTCCTCTCACCTTATAAAATGCCTCTAGTTTTGAACTCCCCTGCCCTCAGGAAAAGACCCTTCCTATTCACCATGATTTTTATAAACTTCTATTAGATCCCCCTCAACCTCCTACGCTCCTGTGAAGAAAGGTCCCAGCCTATCCAGTCTATTTTTCTATCTCAAACCCTCCATTGCCAGCAACATCCTGGTAAATCTTTTCTGAACACTCTCCAATTTAATAACAAATTTTCTATAACAGGGTGACCAGAACTGCACACAGTACTCCAGGCCTCACCAATATCATGTACAACCTCAACGTGACGTCCCAACTCCTATCCTCAAAGGTTTTCTTTCTGGCTATAGGAGGAGTGCGAGAGGACTGGAGGACAGCTAAAGTGGTATCATTATTCAACAAAGGGTGGGGATAGAGACAAACCATGACACAGTGCAGTGAATCTAACAGCAATGATTCGGGAAACTGTTGAAATAAATTTGAGGGACAGAATTAATCAAGAATAAATAGAATGTGTTTGTGAGAGTCTTCATGTTTGGCAGTGAGTCTGTATCCCATCCACCTGCTACATTAGTTTAAATTTCCTACAACCACACAACCAAACCTCTCTGGAAAAACGATTGTCCCATTCTAATTCAGGAGCAAGCTGTTGGGCTTGTACAGATCCCACTTTCCTCAAAAATGAACCCAGTGATCCAGCAATCTCAAGCCCTCCTTCCCGCTCCAACTCTTAAGCTACACATTCATCTGTTCTATCTGACTATTTCTACATTCATTAGTAAGTGCTACAAGGAGGAATTCAATGGCTACAACATTTGAGAGTCTGTTTCTTAATCTGCAACCTCGCTTCCTAAATTCTTGCTCTCTGTCATTAATGCCAGTGTGAACCCTGATTGAATATTTTGTGTAGGGGCCTATATGAGTAGATGAGGATAGTGCAGTTGATGTAGCCTACATGGAAAACAGTAAATATTTTGACAGGTTCTCACATGGCAAGCTAATTTGGAAAGTAAGAGCCCATACATGGGATCCAATGCGGTCAGCTAATTAGATCCAAAAAAATGTTTTAGTGATAGGAAGCAGAGGGTGATGGCCAAAGGATATCTTTATGATTGGGAACCTCTGTCCAATGGTATATCACCGGATGTAGTATTGGCTCCCTTTGCTGCTGTGCATTTTAATGATCTGGACATGAATTTAAGAGGTATGATTGTAAGTTTACAATGACTTGAGAATAGGTGGTACGGTAAATAGCAAAGGGGAAAAGCCCTGGATTACAGGACTATATAGATAGGCTGGTCAATTGGGACAAATGATGTTGAAAAGTGTGACACTGGAAAAGCCCAGCAGATCAGGCAGCATTCTAGGACCAGGAGACTCGACATTTTGGGTATAAGCCCTTCATCAGGAATATTGACTCTCCTGCTCCTCAGATGCCACCTGACCTGCTGTGTTTTTCCAGCACCACACTTTTCAACTCTGACTCTCAAGCATCTGCACTGCTACTTTCTTCTTGGATGAACAGTGGCAAACAGAATTTAATCCTAAAAAGTGTGGGGTGATATATTTCAGAAGGACTAACAAGGCAAGAGTACATGTTCCATGTAGGACCTAGGAAGTACAAAGGATCAGAGGAACCTTGGTGTGCATGTCGTCAGATCCTTGAAGGCAGCAGAACAGTAGATAAGGTGGTAAAGAAGATATGTGGGATGCTTGCCTTTATTAGACAAGGCACTAAGTGCAAGATAAATGAGCATATATTGGAGCTATATATAATATTAGTTAGGCCACAGCTGGAATACTGTGTACAGTTCTGAATGCCACACTGTAGGAAGGATGTGATTGCATTAGGGAGGATGCAGACGAGACTAACCAGGATGCTGCCTGGGCGGGAGTGATTCAGCTATGGAGAGAGACTAGATAGACTAGGGCTAATATTCTTAGAACAGAAAAAGCCGAGGGAGGATCTGGTTGCAGCACACAAAATACTGAGTGATGGAGACAAGATCGATTGGAAGAAATGCTTACCCTTAGGGTCAATAACCAGTTTTAAGGTAAGGAACAGGAGGTTGAGAAGGAATTTGAGGAAAATGTTTTTCATTCAGTGGACCGTGTGTTTCTGGAACTCACAACCTAAAAGGAGTGGTAGAAGTGGGAGCCTTCAAAACATTTAAGAACTTTTTAGATGGACATTTGAAATGTCAGAACAGATAGATGTTTGATGAGCAATATGAATGTGATGGACCAAAGGGACGTTTTCTTTGTTGCAAAAGCTCTTTGACTCTATGGCTGTTATCTACCAACACCAAGAAACAGAGCAAATTCAGGATAATAACTAGCATTGAATTACAAATGGTATTAAATGTTAAGAAAAACACTGAATTTTTATGCACATTCTTAAAGCAAGTCTTTCATACAACAGCTTCATTGTTGAAAGGATTACATTCAGAACATTATCACTATGATTTCTCTGTTTTGTGCACTGAATGCACACCTATTATAGCCTAGGGCACTTAAGAGGTTGTTAAAATAAATTGAGGATTGTTCTAATGAGCATCTTTTGAAAATGCTTGGAAATGGGGACAGCCTGATGATTGGAGATTTGAAGTATAATACTAAATCCACATATTAAATAAACAGCAGTAAAAGAACTCAGAGAAATCCAGATTGGGCAACGAAGGCTGTTTGGCTCATCATGCTTGTGGTGGCTTTTTGAAAGAGCTATCCATTTGATCTACTCTTTCTCTAATGACATGGACAGTGAAAAGTAAAGCTACCATAGTCTTAACAGACCATAAGTCTACTCTCTCATTAGAGAAAGAGAGACAGACATCTCATGATGAGGATCACCACACTTCAGGGGAGGGCTGAGGGGAGAAGTTGAGGAGTCTTTCATAGTAACCTCAATCAGTACGATGGAACAGAAACTGATTCCCACCCTCAATCAGTGGGTCAGGTTCTTTCTGCTCCTGCCTGACCCCCTATTCAGAAAGTTTGATTGTGGTTAGTCTGTCTTCCGCCAGTGGGATATCACTGGCAGGAGGTGGGCTTGCGGCCTACATGGGTCCCAACCATTAAAGGTGCCTGTTCTCCAAGAATCCTGCGATCATTAACTACAGGCCCAGCACTCATTCACCAGTGTTGTGTTTGTTACTGGTTCAGGGGTTGAGAGCAATGTCCAGTAAATGCGACACTATTTTACGTACTCCATCAGTGTGTGAGTGGATAGCTGATCCCTGTGTCCAATTGGAAGAGAGCAACAATTGTCAACTCACATTAGGAGTCAGCTAGCTCACATCCCATGTGTCAATGAGCTTACACCAGGAGGCAGCCAATACATGTGCAGAGGCAACCAGTTCACACCCTGCAATCAGTTAGCTCACACCCCGGGGTCAGTCAGGTCAAACCCAGACCCCGGGGTCAGTCAACGTTTTAAAAATTAGTTCACAGATATGGGTGTCAGTGGCTGGGCCAGCATTTATTGCATATCCTTAATAGAATAAAGAGCAAAGAACAAAGAAACTTTACATCCCAGGAACAGGCCCTTCAGCCTGCCAAACCTGAGCCGAGCCAATCCAAACCTACTGTCTAAACCTGTCGGTCAATTCCTAAGCATCTGTATACCTCTGCTCCCCACCTACTCATGCATCTTTCCAGACACATCTTAAATGAATCTACTGTGCCTGCTTCTATTTCCTCTGTTGGCAACGCATTCCAGGCACCTACCACCCTCTGCGTAAAATACTTGCCGCATGTATCCCCCTTAAACTTTTCAGCTCTCACCTTGAAAGCATGACTTCTCATTATTGAATCCTTCACCTTGGGAAAAAGCTTATCTCTTTCAATCCTGTCTTTAGCCTTCATGTATTTGTAGACCTCAATGAGGTCCCTCCTCAATCTCCTTTATTTTAATGAAAATAAACCTAATCTATTCAACCTCTCTTCATAGCTAGCACCTTCCACATCAGGTAACATCTTTGTAAACCTGCTCTGCATCCTCTCCAAAGTATCCACATCCTTTCGGTAATGTGGTGACCAGAACTGTACACAGTACTCTAAATGCGGCTGAACCAACGTCTTGTACAATTTTAACATGACTTGCCAGCTATTATACGCAATACCTCGTCCGATGAAGGCAAGCATACCATTTGCCTTCTTGACCGTTCTATCCACCTGTGCAGCAACCTTCATCTCTCTGCTCATCAACTTTTCCCAACGTTCTTCCATTTACTGTATAATTTGCTCTAGAATTAGACTTCCCAAAAAGTATCACCTCACATTTGCCTGGATTGAACTCCATCTGCCACTTCTCCGCCCAACTCTCCAGTCTATCTATATTCTCCTGTATTCTTTGACAGTCCCCTATGCTTTCTGCTACTCCACCAATCTTCATGTCATCAACTTGCTGATCAACCCAATAGTACCCTCTTCCAGATCATTTGTGTATATCACAAACAACAGTGGCCCCAACACTGACCCCTGTGGAACACCACTGGTCACCTTTCTCCATTTCGAGAAACTCCTTTCAACTACCACTCTGTCTCCTGTTGCTCAACCAGTTCTTAATCCACCTAGCTAGAACACCCTGCACACCATGTGACTTCACTTTCTCCATTAGTCTACAATGAGGAACTTTATCCAACGCCATGTATATGACACCTACAGCCTTTCCTTCATCTATCAACTTGGTAACTTGCTCAAAGAACTATATTAAGTTGGTAACACACTATCTCCCCTACACAAAACCATGTTGCCTATCACTGATGAGCCCATTCTTTTCCAAATATAAATACATTTTATCCCTCAGTACCTTCTCCAGCAACTTCCCCACCACTGACGTCAGGCTCACTGGTCTGTAGTTACCCGGAATATCCCTCCTACCCACCTTGTACAGGGAGACAACATGAGTAACCCTCCAATCCTCCGCACCTCACCTGTGTTTAAGGATGCTACAAAGATATCTGTCAGGGACCCAGCTATTTCCCTTCTCACCTCCCTCAGCAACCTGGGGTAGATCCCATCCGGTCCTGGGGGATAGTTGGGTGCTGTGTTCTTGAACAGTTGCAATCTATTTGTTGTAGATATATCGAAAGTGCTTCGAGGAGGGAGTTCCAGGATTTCAATCCAGCAACAGTGAAGGAATGGTGACATAATTCTAAGTCAGCATGTTGAGTGGCTTGGAGAGGAACTTGTATAAGGTCACGTTTCATCTATTTTCTGCCCTTGTCCTCTAGCTGTTAGAGTTGCCAGGTTTAGAAAGAGCCATTTAAGGAGTCTTTGTAAGTTGTTGCACTGCATCTTCTAGGTGATACACTCAGCTGCTACTTTGCATCAGTGGTGTTCAGAATGAATGCTGAGGGTGTTAGATGTGGGAGCCAGTCAACTGGACTGCTTTGTCTTTGACAGGATCAAGCTTCTTGAATGTTCTTGGAATTGCATTCATTCAGGCAAGTGGAGACTGGTCCCTCACACTCCTGACTTGCACCTTGTAGATGGTGGGCAAGGCTTTGGGAGTCTGAAGGTGAGTTACTTGGAACAGAATTCCTAAGCCTCTGACTTACTTTTGTAGTTGCAGTATTTATACAGTTGGTCCAGTTTAGTTTCTTGTCAGTAGTAATGTCCAATTAGTAAGGATTCAGCAGTAATTCAAGGGCAATGGTTGGATTCGCTCTTGTTGGATATGGTCATTGCCTGTTACTTGTACAAAATTAGAGTTAATGAGAGTAAGGATAAAGGTTTCTATTGGTTGACGTCATACCTAGTACAAAGGAAGATAGTTGTTGGCAGTTATTCATCTCAGTCTGGGAACATCTCTGCAGGAGTTCCTCAGGGGAATGACCAACCAGCTTTATTTGCTTCATCGCTGACTTTCCTTCCTTCCATCACAAGCCCAGAGGGAATGATGTTCACAGATGATTACAAAATACTCAACACCTTTTGCTACACATCAGGTACTGAAATAGTACATGTCCATCTGTAGAAAACCTGGAAAACATTCATTTTTAAGTGATATGTGACAAGTATCTTCCTTTGTACTATGCCCTCAACCAATAGAAACCTTTATCCTTACTCTCATTAACTCTAATTTTGTACAGGCCCTTGAATGCCAAAATTGTTGCCTTGATGTCAAGAATGTCACATTAAGGTTGTTCAGGACATTGGTGAGGCCTCTTCTGGAGCACTGTGTCCAGTTCTGGTCACCCTGTTACAGGAAGGATATTATTAAGCTGGATAGAGTTCAGAAAAGATTTACCAGGATGTTGCCTGGTTTGGAGGATTTGTGTTTTAGGGAGAAGCTGGATATAGAACAGGACAATTTTAAATGTGATGGAGGAAAGTTTATTTTATATATAGGGCGGCTCAGTGGCTAGCCCTGCTGCCTCACAGCACCAGAGACCCGGGTTCAAATGGAATGTATATAGTTGAAGGGTGACTTTGTAGGGGTTTATAAAACTTTGAGGGGTATAGATAAGGTGAATGGCAGGTGACTTTTCCCTAGGGTGGGGGATTTCAAGACTAAGGGGCATATACTTTAAAGGTGAGAGGAGAAAGATTTTAAAGTCAGAGGGAACAATTTTTTTTTACACAGGGAGTGGCTCATGTGTGGAATTTTTAAAAGACATTTGGATAAGTACAATGAATAAGAAATGTTTGCAGGGAAATGGGCTAAATGCAGGCAGGTGGGACGATGTTTAGTTTGGGATTATGGTCGGTATGGACTAGTTGGACCAAAAGGTCGGTATCCGTGCCGTATGACTCAATCACACAGACACACTCCCCTCACCTTTGGAGTTCATGTTTAGACCAAGGCTGTAATGTGGTCAAGAGCTGAATGGCCCCAGCAGAACACAAACTGAATGAAAGTGATAAGATTATGATCGAGCAAGTGCCACTTGAAAGCACTGTCAATGTTGCCTTCCATCATCTTTCTGATATTTGAGAACAGACAGATGGGGTGGTAATTGGCTGGGTTGGACTTGTCCCAGAGTCAACAGGCTCACATATCGGAGTCAGCCAGTTCAAACTTTGAAATCAGTCAGTCCACATCTAAATAAAAAAAATACATAATCCACTCTTTATGCATGTTTTCTTGTGGGAAAATTATTTTACACTTTCATGTATTACTGCATTTTTGGGAGCACATTAACAAAGCACATGAAACAAAGGGGAGCTGCATGAGAAAGGTTTAAATTCATGTACAATTAAGACCACAGCATTACATTAGAACATTGTTTGATGAGATCATGGGATTTCATAATACAAGAGAAATGTGTTATTTTTAGTTTTACAGTAACTTCTCACTTACAACATTTTCTTTAGAATCAATTGAAAATCTATGGGCCACATTTTCGAACAGAAGGCAGCTACATTTCTGGGAGGAGAATGCACTCAGGGCTTCCTCTGAAATGTCGAGCTGTAATTTGATTTGGACAATTGTTTTATAGTGTAGCACTATCAGGGAAGGCAAATCACACCCCCTTTACATAGCTGTTAGCAGTAATTTGAATTCTGAAATGTTTTCTGAAATTCACAACTCCTATCAAAATGGTAAGTACATTAGGTAAGTGAGATTTCATTGGAACAATACAAAGTCTCTGATATAACTGGAAACTTTCACCTTGTTCCAGTATTAGGAATGTTGCCCATAAGAAAATTAAATTTCCCGAGCAATTCATTTGGAGTCTACTACAGTCCGGATTCCATAAGGTCCCTGTGTGCAACTCCCATCTATGTTCACATAATGATTGTCTGGCCAGTGGAAAATTTGTCCTAGCACTTTTTTAATCATGAATTTAGTAAGCCTAACAGCTTTTTCTCATTCACCACTAACATTTGTCATTCTAGAGAAGGGTCACTGGATCTGAAATGTTAACTCTGCTTTCTCTCCACAGAGGCTGACAGACCTGCTGAGTTTTTCCAGCAACTTCTATTTTTGTTTCTGATTTCCAGCATCTGTAGTTTTTTTTTGGCTTTTTGTTATTCTGGTGTGTCTTTCTAGATACTATGGCATACTGTGGCTTTAAAAGATTATTTTGTCCTGGGTTTTGTTTTGAAGAGAGGTTTTAAGGCAGAGGAACTGAGCCGTCTACCAGAGCCACTCCAGTAAACAGCTTGTGAGGCCTTGGATTTTTTTTAAAGTTGAAACAATAGAAACAACTTGAATGATTGTGGTTAAGCTCTCACAGAACAAGGATTTTCAGTTTAGTCTTTTAGTTTTTCAGTAGCAACAGTTGTTGCTGGGATCTCAGCAGGATTGGAAGCTGCAGTAAATCTTTCCCAACTGCTACACTCTGCCAGAATTTTCTCTTGATATTTATTGCCTCCTGGGCTATTGCAGTTGGATGGGAGACTATCGAGTTTTCTGAATTTGCCTTTTGCTAAGGGTGTGGTTGTGGGATGTTACAATATTGGAACAGTTAATTAGTAATAGTTACTGTATCTATTATTCTGTTAAGTTTTCCAATAAAGTTATTCCAATTCTTTATTTCTTGTGTTGTACTTTAACTATAGTGGATGAATAAAATGTGTTTTGCTTTAAATCTAGTAGTTTGACAAATCCAATTGCATCTGGAATGCAACACCTTATATTTACCTTTTAAAATAAGAAAATGTTAGGGTCTAGACTATCTTCTTAATACTTTGAGGCATTTTGGTCTGGTCCACAACAATACAGATACATTCAAAAGCTTTTTAACCTGACCTATATATTTTTCCTTACTCCTTCCTATGTTCAAGGAGAAATACAACTGAAGTGATAAGTGTGCTTTTACATGAAAGAAAGAAAATCACGTATTTGGTTCATCTGAGGAAATAATATGTATGGCAGACCTAGTTAGGCAGTGTCTTCAAACTTGAAGGGCTCAGTAATTAGAACAGCAGGATTATTAAAGGATTTTCTCGAAGAGATGAATTTTCAGCACATCACAAAGTTAGTTCTTGCAGTCTTACCAGGAGATCAAATTTCTGTTGTTGGTGGAATTGAAAATGAACAGTCTTAAAAGATTTTAAGATATTGCAATCTCCCGTCTACAAAGACATTGGCCCTGCTGCCCATTTGCTGCTGTCTCTCTAGTTGTCATTTCAAACTGACTGGATGCCTCCCTCAAATTGGGCAATACAATTTGGTATTAGTACACTATATAATTCAGATCACCAATGTATCTACTGTCCACGTAGTATGATGTAAAGCTGGAACTCATGGCTCTACAATGGAGAATGGATTTGCACTTATGATCTGATTGATGTTGCTTTCATTTGCAAGCAGAGAGACAGGAAGTTTAGGAATCCACAGATATTGAATTTTGATCAGTCCACAAAAAATAGAAGATGTGATTTCAATCAATTACAAACTTCCTGAAGACTTTATACAATAGTATGTGCAACAATTACAAAAATCACTCAACCATCAATAGCCATCATGGCCACTACAATCTGGAAACCTATGGCCCAACATCATCTTTGAGAGGGGCTAAAGATAGATTCTCTAATGGCTTTCAAAAAGAAATTGGATAAGGAGGGGATGGAATTAACTAAATTGGCCTTGCTAAGAGTATGGACTTATGTGGTCGAATCGCTGCAAGTGAGGTATAATGCATAACATCGGATAAGGAACTGGAATTAGAATTACATTTAGAATTAGCTTTATTGTCACATGTACTCAAATGAGCACAGTGAAAATTTTACAAGTCACTACTTATGGTGCCATCTTTGGCACAAAAGTACCAAGGTATGGATTCTTAGATTCTTTAGGCGGGAAAAAAAAAATCAGAAAAATAAAGTAATAAGAAGTTCTGAATAACAGCCCTTCCAAACTAGTCCCTGCTGAAATGCTGGGCCAGGAGACAGCCACACCAGGCCAAGGGGCCCCCATGCCAAGTCAAGAGGACAACACATTGAGCCAAGAGATCACCATGCTGTTGGCAAAGAGTCCAAGTCCATGCTGCGGCCGAGAGTTCATGGTATCAGCTGGAAGGAAGAAGATATTTTTTAAAATAAAGAGAAGAAAAGAGGAAAATAAAGGAAATGGATGGAGCGGATGGGCTCCAGCTGACGATCTCTATTCCCCCGCCATCTTGGAAGGTTCAGGACGGGGACTCAGCGTGTGAACTGGAAGTCTTCTAAATTTCTCACATTCCCTACATCTTAACAATCTACAAGCTTTGAGATCAATTCTTGGCAACCATAGTGGTATTCTGCATTTTGGTCTTATGATTTCTCAAGACACTGAAATTAACCACCAGATCCATGTGAAGTTTAATGTATTGGATGCCGATATCCAACCGGTACTTGATAATTCCCTCCCTATAAGAGTAAAAACTCCTTTCCGTTATTTGGCTCACGTGTCATTCTTGTCATGAAAGAGTGTGAATGACTATCCCAGGCAATATTCACTGTAAATAGAACCTCTTATTCCAGAACTCCAAATCAAATCACACTTTGACACGGATTCTGAAGCTTACAGGTGTGCAATTTATTACATTGGTGCACATGTGGTGGAACAACATGATATGGGTGGTATTTAACATAAGTGATGGGAATCTCAGTTGTTGGCAGGAGTGTCAGTGAAAGCCCTCCATTGCCTTCTTTCAGGAGAGAGCATTAAGTGTCAAATGGGTTTTAACTGGACAGTAGCAAGTGTTTCCCAGGAACAAGGAGCTCAGTGATGGAGTTCTCAGCACCTCACACCCCCCCCCACAAAAAACTGCTGGCCATTCAGAGGCTAACAGCTGTGTTGCTCAGTAGCATCAATGGGAGAATGGTGGCTACTGTTGGAAATGCATTTATTTTCCAATCATTACATTTTTACTTGCAATGGTTAACTTTGCTTATTTGGTCTGTGCTGATGGGCCTTCGTTTTAAGAAAGAAGAGAAGTCCACAATTCTGTGTAGAGTTTCTGTTCAGAGTTCTCCCAGAGCTGCAGAACTGTACTTCTATCCAATAGTTCTCATGTTACATTGAACTGTTAGAGGAAGGCAAACCATGCCCCCTTTTCACAGCAGTCAGCTGCCATATTTTGAAACATAAAGGTCCCAATAGCCACTCTGATATTTGCTGTCAGGTAAAGTGTGATATCAGGGTGTTGGGAGGGTAGAGTGCCACATGGGTAGAAGAGGTAGAATGCCAGGGTGTATACAGTACCAGACAGGTAGGATGCCTAGTGGGTTAGAGATAGGGATCGAGTCTGGTGGAGGAGAGTGGCTGTTGGTTCAGAAAGTAGGGTAAAGTTGATTGAGGTTCAGTGCGAGGGAAGGGGATTAGGACCAGAATAGGGGAAGGAGGATCAGCTTTCAGGGGTGAAGTAAAGATTGGGTCCAGAGTGGGAGAAATGGATTGGATCGCAGACAGTGAAGCAGAGGTTGGGTCTTGAGCACATGAAGGGAGCTGGTCAGCACCCAGGGGGTGAAGGGGCGTGGGTGTGGGGCAGGGTGAAAGGATGTCAATTCAGAGTGGGTAAAGGGAGTGAGGGGTGGGAAGTTGAAGTGGGTCGTGCCTGTCATGGGTGAAGAGGGGTCAGCTCTAGAGCATGAGGTGGTTTGATCTGAAGTGTAATAGGACCCTGGGGTTGTCAGGTCAGGGTCAGGGAGAGATGTACTTGCTGATGTGCTAGTTAAGTATGGGGTCAGTTGAATAGTTGCTCTGGAGTTAGACCAAGTAAGTAATGGTCTACTTAATCCTGAGTAACTATTTATTTCATTTCATTTGCTCAGACCACTCCAAATTCTCTGATTTGACTGGATGCTTTTGGAATGTTCCAGGCACAGAGGAATTAATCCGCAGGATCTTCAATTTCCAGAGCATTTCCTTCAGACTCTGCCATATGGGGATTCCACGTACAACTCTCACCCATACTGGAATAACAACTGTCTGACCAATGGAACATCTCAACCATTGTTCCCATGTTCCTAACTTATTTTGATTTATCCTCATGACTCAAATGATGTTTCAATTCCATGTTTCATTTCACCTTTCACTTCCAGTTTTGGTTTTCCCAGTTCTTCTTTATTTCATTTCTGATCGATCAGTTTTATTTTACCAGGTCATTATTTTCTCCTTTTGTTGCACCTTGAAGCTGCTGTGTGATGTAACACTGTTCATGTTGACAGGCATTTTAATTGCTGTTTCAAACTCATTCTCTTCGTGCCCTTCCCTCCCAAACTAAAAGATTTTGCTAAACATTTTATTTCTTGACAACCATGTCCCTTTGATGATAAATCATTTTACCTGTTTGAATTTTGGGGGGGTTCTGATTAGGTATATGTAGAAGTTTCCAATCAGTGGGCTTTGTACAAATGAATCCTTATAAGCTTTAACAATCCAATCTTTGAAGCCCAGGTACCAATCCTATCTGCACTTCCATTGGTTGTTTGGTACTTTGTCCTTCCAGCTGATGAGATTTTGGGGCAAGGTTTTACACTCCCCCAGGGGTGCAGAGTGACAGAGGGATAGAGTGCACTCCCCAACCCGAAGCAATGTTACCCCTGGTGAGGAATCCATTAGATTGTCCTCCTACACTTGAGCCATTTGACCTAAAGACCAATGGCCAAATTAATGGCCAATGAAACACCTCTTCTTTGCATATTTTTCTGTGTCTAATGGATGGTGAAATCAAGTCCACTCCTCAAACTATAGGCAAGAAAGAGGGGATACATTCTTCATAGACTCTCTGGTTCATTGTATCATTACGCCCACGCCAAGTGTTTTGCCTCTATTCCAGGTTTCTCTACCTTGGTCTCCATACATCCTCACTGCTAAACTATCATCTTGTCTTGCCAACTAATCTCTCTATCCATTTCCAGTGACTATCCTTTAGATACTGGAATGCAGTACCTGCAATATCCAATGGTCTCAGCAGCACGTGGGACTAATGAAGGATTATCTGACAGTTCTAGAATGTAAGGCCTGCTCCCAAATGGGAGCTGATCATTGTCAAGACATTTAATGCCCCTTCAAATGTTATATGACTGTGGAGCAGACTTTCGGAGCTGTGCCAAGTCCTGCCGTGACTTTTTCCCTGAGAGGGACCACTGTCAAGTCATCAATTGGAATTTGGAATTGCCTGTTCATGTTAAAGTAGTCTCATTGGTGGATTAAGACCCATCAGAAACTCTCGACTGAATTTTCACAGCCCTTGAAAATTCACGCAGAGGGTGGTACGTGTATGGAATGAGCTGCCAGAGGATGTGGTGGAGGCTGGTACATTTGCAACATTTAAAAGGTATCTGGATGGGTATATATATAGGAAGGGTTTGGAGGGATATGGGCCGGGTGCTGGCAGGTGGGACTAGATTGGGTTGGGATATCTGGTCGGCATGGACAGGTTGGACCGAAGGGTCTGTTTCCATGCTGTACATCTCTGACTCTATGACGTGGGCAATAATGGGTCAGAAGAGAAAACATGGCGAGTATGGAAATATTAGATTATCTTTGAACAGTGAGATGAGAACCTCACTAGAGGCCTATTTGCATGCATTTATACATCATTAGTGCCAAGTCTCACCTCACTGATATGCGGATTTATATTCTTACAAATACCAGATATAAACAAGATGGTAACAATGATGACATGAAGTCAGTGAGGGTAAGGGCAGCTTCTGGATTCCCCAGCTTGGATAGCAGTCCCCCACATCTCAAGGTGCACCCCATGGGTAATGACCACCTGCAACACAGGTTGGCATTGGATACAAACCAGTATCACCCACATCATCATGGCACACCTCCAACCCACTTAGAACGTAGTTCTCCAAATCAAACCACTTTGGAAAGCAGCAACACCTCTCATTGTAATGCTGCTGCTAGGACACTTTGTGAGCAGGGACCAATACTCATCTCCTCGATTGGAGCAAAGTATAACAGAGGGCTCCTTACTTGATCACTTAATGTTCATTGAATTGGTGTCTGCTTGGATGCTCACAGCATCTCTGCCTTGCCACCACATTCAGAATGCAAAGGCTCACGGTATTTCTGCATGGCCTTGACATTCAGTGCAGACTCAAGGCCAGGCAGCAGAAGTCACTAGGCGAAGGGGTATCTATGTTGTTTGTGGCATCATGCTTTGTCAATGTCACAACGACTGTAGGTGCCAGTAGCTTACCAGGAAACCACAATGTGTATGATTCAATCAAATGGTCATGTCTCAAAGACTAAGGAGTGCAGCCCTAGGTCAGGTAAGGGACTGTCATAAGCCAAGGGATTCTTTCACAAGAGCAGTATCTGAGTTCAGTGCAGTCTGTTGGCCTCTGGGTTAGTGTTCCCCATCATCGCAGTTCATGAATGGGCCATGATCAGTCTTCAATGCCAACATAACCAGTCTGGGGATTTCCTGAAGTTAGTCAGGGAACAGTACAGAGATCACTCAATGGTCTCATTATTCATCAGTTGGTCTGTCCGTCCATGTCAATCAAGAGTGTGGGTACAGTCAGTCCTGATGGCTTTCACAATGAAAGTCAAAGGGTTGCTATCAGGGGCGAACTGCTGTTGTAGGAAATTCCAGGAAGGTCAATTGTGGGGATTGGGGGCAGCATGATGGAATGCTGAGGGGCCAATAATTGTAAAAGGTGGAGCGGGCAGACTCAACAGTCAAGGGGCAGAGATGTAGTGCATTGATGGACATAGGTTACTGCAGGAGTGCAGTGTCAGTGATAGTATCCACCACCCCGGCTGTGATGAGGGGGTTGGGGGGGGAATGGAGGTGCACAGTGTGACAAAAGGGTTGTCACAGCTAAGCTGCAGGGCTGGTAGTCAGAGGGTAATATTTGGAAATGAAAACATAACTGACAGAGTTGGATAGGGATGTGCAGAGCCTCAGAACCGATGGGGGTAACAGGGACTTTTTGACGGAAGAATGGAAGATGGAGGTTTTGGGGAGCCCTCGATTACCAGCCTGAGCTGTCACTCACTCTGCCAAGAGTAACTTGTGTTGCCTTCTATCCTCAAGCAAATTGTAAATGTGCAATGCAAATGGAAAATGGCTGTAACCAGACCTAGAATTAAGTGATTTTCTGACTAAACGTGCAGGATTTACTTGCAAATTGGAGACCTAAGGCTCCATGCTACATTAATTGTAGCTGATCATAGAATCCCTACGTGTGAAAGCAGGCCATTTGGCCCATCGAGTTCACACTGACCCTCCAATGAGCATCTTACCCAGACCCACACCCCCCAACCCAATCCCTGTAATCCTGCATTTACCATGTAAAATCTACATAGCCTGCACATCCCTGGATGCTATGAGCGATTTAGCATTACCACACCACCAAACTTGCACATTTTTAGACTGTGGGAGGAAACTAGTGCACGCAGAGAAAACAGGGAGAACATGCAAACTCCACACAGACAATCACACGAGGGTGGAATCAAACCCAGGTCCCTGGCACTGTGAGGTAGCAGTACTAAACACTGAGCCACCCCCTGATGACGATTAAGATAGTTCTGCTTTTAGGCCAAACATATTCGATCCTAGTCTAGATTAGAGTGGTGCTGGAAAAGCACAGCAGGTCAGGCAGCATCCGAGGAGCAGGAAAATCAACGTTTCAGGCAAAAGCCCTTCATCAGGAATTCCTTGGATGCTGCCTGACCTGCTGTGCTTTTCCAGCACTACTCTAATCTTGACTCTAATATCCAGCATCTGCAGTACCCACTTCCGCATATTCGATCCTATCCTATTCCTGAGTTTGATAGCTATCTCATGAATATCACCGAAGATTGAACCATGCATTGAATCTCAGAGTAATGATGCTTTAAGTACTTTTGTAATTGTGTCTAACATAAATCCGATCAGTAAGTAACCGGTGACCTCAGACTCTCAGTGCCTTTGGGAATTGACTGATTGCAGCAGTTTTCAGCACTAGATTTGATTGATAGCCATATACGAACATATTTCATTTCAGCCAGTAATCGTACAACAACTCACTGGACCTCGTTATCTTCAAATCTTATGATCACTGCTTCCTACTTTGAGGTTATCTCCAATAGGATTGGGCAAACATTAAAATATTTCCACCAGGGACAGCTATATATCTCGAAAGCTCCTAATCGTTTTCATGCAGAGCTTTCCTGCAAAACCATAGCTCTCAGTCATGCCATTATAACACCTTACATTTCTTTGAATCCAGCAACTATAATTAATTCCCACATCTTCTGAGATGCCAGAATAGAATATATTTCAGAAAGAAAACTACATCAGTATTTGTGCTGAATAGGTTCTCCTGACAATTTTCAGACTATTGTAAGCAGACCAACAACATATATTGGGGCCAAACCATACCATGTTATGATAGTAGCACATTGACGGATGGGGATGCAATACTCTGTAATATTAAAGCCACCAGTAAAGGAAAGGGGCTGTCAAACTCAGATTTTAGGCAGTCTTGTATTTTATTAGAATTACATTATAATTCAATAATATTACTGTCTTCTAATATTATTATAAGAAATAAAGCACTTTCATACTTTGTCATACAACCTCCAGAGCACTCAGTTGATTTCAAATAAATTAATGCTTCAAAAGGAAATTTAATCAACAATGAATTATATTACAACAACTGCTGTTGAGCAGCAGAGCAGAGGGAAAAAAAGGTTAACTTGTGAGATGAGATTTCTCTCTCCCTGTGTCTCCAGAGAGAGTGCTCAGTTAGAAAGACCAATTGGGAAAACAGTCATTCACCAAAAACACAAAGATATCTTCAGATTCAACTGCTGCTCAGGATATTGGTCAAATCATTAAACAACTGTGGTCTTAGATTAAGAATCTAACAGATTAAGGACTCCAACGACATTTGAGCTGCATAACCTTTCTTTTCCCTTATCACGAATTGAATTGAATTAACTTTATTGTCACATGTACTCACATGAGTACAGTGAAAAGTTTACAAGTCACCACTTGTGAAGCCATCTTAGGTATCAAGGTACCGAGGTACAGATTCTTAACTACAAATTCTTAGGGAAGAGAATTTGAAAAATAAAGAAATAAAATGTCCAGCAATAAATTGTAAAATAGATAAATAAGAGTTTAGAATAACAGTTCTTCCAAGCCAGACTGCACTGGGCTTCACCTCGAGCTCGGGAGTCCGAGTCCGTGCCTGCTCAGAAGCTGGGAGTCTGAGTCCAGGAATCCAAGTTGGGAGTCTGAATCGGGAATTTGAGTCCGAGCTGAGGCCAGGAGTCCCTGACTCCTAAAGACTGAGCAAGAGATGATGAAAGCATGCCTGAATTCATAAGATGAACTTACAAAGGAAAAGGGTGATACAACATAAAAATGTGATCAACAAGATGAACTGAGGCCAAACCTCAACCTACTGCCCGCTCAGGGAAGGAAGGCAAGGAAGCTAAAAGAGAGTGGTTATCATAGAATCTTGAATCCCTACTCTGTAGAGACTGGCAATTTGGCCCAACAAGGTAAAAACAAGGACTGCAGATGCTGGAAACCAGAGTCTAGATTAGAGTGGTGCTGGAAAGGCACAGCAGGTCAGGCAGCATCCGAGAAGCAGGAAAATCGACGTTTCAGACTAAAGCCCTTCATCAGGACTATTTGCTCCAACAAGTCCACACCGACTCTCCAAAGAGTATTCCACTCAGACGCAATTCCCTACCCTACTCAACATTTTCCCTGATGCATGCACCAAGCCGATATATCCCTGAACACCATGGGCAATTTAGCATGGCTAACTCACTTAACCTGCACATCTTTGGACTGTTGAAGGAAATCTGAGCACCCAGAGGAAACCCACGCAGACATGGGGAGAATGTGCAAACTACGCACAGACAGTCGCCAGAGACTGGAGTCGAACCTGGGTCCCTAGCGCCGTGAGGCAGCAGTGCTACCCACTGAGCGGGGTGCATTTTCATGTTCCTGCAGCATGAAGGAAACAAGGTAGGGTGAAGGGGTGAGAGAAACCATTGGAAAAGAAAAAGGAGACAATGACGATAGGGAAAACTGGTTGATTAGAGTTTGGAAAAAAGATGAGCTTACTTGTACTGTTTGGGAGGGAGAATGTAGTGATGCTGAGGGGTAAAGCTGGTGCTAGACAATGGGATTTGAATGGTCATAGACCCAAATGGATGGGAATGCATTTGAAGCAAATTAGTGAAATGCTCCAGATAAAAAGAATGGAAGAGAGAAGATGAACACACAGGAAGGGAGAAGAAAAGATAAGGCTTTCTCCAGGAATGGAGGGAATGTTTAATTGATAGTGGGAGAGTAAAGGGGGAAAGAGTCAAAAGTAAAAGTTGATCACATCCTGTCTGGTCAATATTCTTTTCAACATGATGCACAATGAGAATGTACAGTGCAGAGGAAGGAACCCAGGTTTGCTGTTATGAACTTAATCAGGACAGATCCCCGAAAAAACTAATCGAAAGCTAAACTTCAAAAACCTAAAGCACGAGCACTCATCAACTGCTTTGGAATGAAGGTAAACAGGAACTGCAAAGTGAAGCTCACTAATATGTCACAGGTGAAAATGGCTGCAAGCTAGTTTTGTTCCTTCATTCAAACACCTTTCACTAGAAGGGCAGCTCAGAATCAAATGCACTGATGCTGGAGGGGAAAATATCTGCCTTTTAGGATTAACTGAAGCAGACTGCATTTTAACGGTGGCACAGTGGTTAGCACTGCTGCCTCGCAGCGCCAGAGACCCGGGTTCAATTCCCGCCTCAGGCGACTGTGTGTGTGGAGTTTGCACTTTCTCCCAGTGTCTGCGTGGGATTCCTCCGGGTGCTCCGGTTTCCTCCCACAATCCAAAAATGCGCAGGTCAGGTGAATTGGCCACATTAAATTGCCCGTAGTGTTAGGTGAAGGGGTAAATGTAGGAGAATGGGTCTGGGTGGGTTACGCTTCGGCGGGTCGGTGTGGACTTGTTGGGCTGAAGGGCCTGTTTCCACACTGTAGGGAATCTAATCTAAAAGTGAACGGAACCATAATGCATACTGAAACTACCATTTTGTAAGGGTTACATTGCAGGATCATTGAACGCCAGCAATTAAGACAACATGCTTTATTGCTACATGCATGGATACTAATGTTGACATCATGTTTGCCAGTCCAATGTCTTATCATATGGGGAAAATCATTAATGCATTTACAGAGAAAGAACTTTTACATGTCCAGCTGGTGTAAGGGCAGGTTTTGTCTCATTACACCAGCAGTCTGTAAGAGACTAAATGCTTCATGGTCCATGTTACAAATTTGAACTGAGAACATATTTGATTATAGTTTTATGTTCACACATCAAGACTTCCATTTGAAATGTGCACACACTGAACCTAATGTGAGCTTTAAAATCAGTAAGAAAAATAAGACGAAAGAATGTGAAAGAGGAGAACAGAGCAACTCACGAGATAGGGTTTCCACATTTGTATTGCACTTTGAACAGTGTGGCCAAACAAAGGGGTGAGAACTTTAAAAAGGGAGAGATGGACCAGCATGTTCTCTCCTCCAATGAGGAGGAAGAGGACTCTGTTGAAGATGCTAAGGAAGACAAGGGAGTGAGGCAGAGAGGGCTGCAATAACCTGATGGTGTCTAGATTTGAGAATTCATTGCCTTCCAATCACATTTGTGGAAACTCAGAAGTGACATCGATTTGGGATGTGGAGTTGCTTCCAATCAGATTTCCTGAAAGTTTGATTGATGTGCGGTGTACTTAATTTCAGTCATTTTGAAACAAGCAAGCCATGTTAATTGCACAATTCAAACTATCATGTGGAGTTTGAGGCTTACATTGGGGAAGTGCCGGGATAAGACAAACCGTACTCTACAATTGCTAGAGGAAATTAAAATATTCTGGGCCACAATGCTGATTCACTTGTGGAATACAATCATGTTGTGTATCCTCCCACTTTGCCGAGATCACCACCCTCCCAGGTGACAGCAGTGAGAGTTTCACAGCTCCGTGCAATGTTGAACCTGATGTTCATTGTAGCTTTTACACTCTTCGTACCGTCGGCAGTGATAATGTGAAAAGCTGACGTTTTTGAAAGATTGAACGAGAGCACTGAGAGATGTGCAGAAGTGGGATACTTCAAACGTTCATGCTATACACAGAGTTCACTTCAATGTTGCCAAAATGACCTCAAAATTTGCTTTCTCGTTCCTGCTGTAACACTGAAGTGCCACCTCTGCTGCTGCAGCTGAGTTGGGGGGATAGCTGATAATTGGGTTGTCACCCTACTTCAGATGATTTTGACAGAACAGGAAACCTCAGCCTGCTGCACAGGTGCGGGTGCAAGCTCCTAACGCTATGCTGATGGAGCGGTTTAAGTCGCTGACAGAGCAGAGGTGGAGTACAAGGCACCTCAGGAAAAGTTCTGATATGACAATCTATGAGTTCCCAAACTGTTGCTCCTTTTCTCTATCCATATATAATGGAACCACTCTCATCGCTGGACTGAGGCCGAGATCACACAGTCTTCTCCTGTCAAGCCACTGAATCGGTCCATGCTTGGAGGGCGGCATGGTGGCTGAGTGGTTAGCATTGCTGCTTCACAGTATCAGGGAACTGAGTTTGATTCCAGCCTTGAGCTTGCATGTTTTCCCTGTGTCTGTGTGCAGTTCCACTGAGTGCTCCAGTTTCTTCCCACAGTCCAAAGATGTGCAGCTTAGGTGGATTGGCCATGCTAAATTGCCCATTGTATCCAAGGATGTGCAGGTTAGGGGAATTGGTTGCGCTAGTGTGGGGTCACCAGGAAAGGATGGGATGCTTTTCAAAAGGGTGAGTGCAGGCTTGATAGGTTACTAGGGATAAAGGTCCCTGTGCATATTTACTAGCTTTTGGCTGTTTTGCAGGATCTGGCTTTCCAACTGATCTATGCCAGATGTTTCCTACTTGCCTATGCATCATCTATAACTCATCAATGGCCAAGACCAGAGGCTCACCATCTGTACTGGCCTCAGCATGGGGCATTCTCCAGTGTGTAGCAGGTCTTGGCTGCTTCCCCCTCCTCCAGTTATAGACCCATGAGATGGAAGTCTCTGATCTGATGGAGGGTGGGCTGGAATCCCTTGACAATGTATCCTGTGATGGACCAGACTGCTCATCCTCAGAGGATTGCTTGCTGGAGTTTGAGGAAATGAGCATGAAGGCATGGTCTCGCCTATATATTTTTATAATTTCTTTTCTCTTTGCTGCACAAAAAAAAAACACAAAGACCATAGCGAAGTGCTGTCCTTATCTCAAATGCTTGCTCCAGTATCTGTTTGGAGGATATTCCACGACCATGCTTGGACTGGTTTTACTGTGCAGGGGAATAATGTGCACAATGAGGCAT
This sequence comes from Chiloscyllium plagiosum, assembly GCF_004010195.1. NCBI lineage: Eukaryota > Metazoa > Chordata > Chondrichthyes > Orectolobiformes > Hemiscylliidae > Chiloscyllium > Chiloscyllium plagiosum. The sequence goes on from NC_057741.1 coordinate 7,820,931, forward strand.
TGCTAAAATAAAAAGCAGCTCAGGCATGTCCAGATTTCAGATGGGGTTTATATGCAGGGTCCACAGATGCTTCTTGGTCACAGAGTGAAATGCTGTCTGGGTGCCTTTCAAACATGGCATCTGGAAATTGAAGTCAGGCAGTCAAAATTTACTGCCCTCCCACCACTTCAATTTAGCCTTTCGCCTACGTATTCGTAAGTAATGAGCAGAAAAGAACAAATTTTGCATGGCAGAACCCAGTTTGTGTTGTTAATGTTTTATTATACATTTAGTAAATAATCAACTCATTCTTTGATAATACAAGAAAGCTTGGTTACATTGGCCCCTTTTAAAATGTTGGTTCATTTGGATTTGGGAGAAAGGCATCCAAGATAAAAAGTATTCATTTTTAAATTGGTCTTGTTGACATTAATTGAAGGGGTGGGGAATGAATAAGGAAGGGGAGCCAGTTTATCTCGCCTCATGTTAATGATTTAGGATATCCCATCTGGAACTGTAACAAATTGAGGAACCTTGATCATGCTCTGGGCATAACGACACTATCACATTTCTCCAGTTGATTCATCATTGAACCCATGCTGACCCAGTAGAATGCGTTCCAACTGCAGCCGACAGAAAACCAGCTTTTCCCACAGTCAGCAGCAACTGCTTTACTATTCCACTAACCATAAGTGTCTGGGCACATGTCATTGGATATAAACAATGAATGCTGATACATTTGGCTGAAGTGCCACTCTGCCATTTTGAGAGAGACATTAACCCATTACTTTGGCAAAGTAGTATTAGTAAAGTACTTTTCATTCACCTGAGATTTTACATTAACTGAGCAGCTGTGAGAGGTCTGACCATGCAAGACCCTTCTGTAAAATATGACACCATTTATACACCGACCTATGAAGCATTACATAAAATTGATGGTATAAAATTTAAACAAGGACTGAAAGTGTGTGGTCTCGACATATAGGCAGTTATATAACCCATCTATAATCTCAGAGCTATCACAATTTGCAGTCATTTTAGACTTTTAAAGTTACCTGTTAACATTTAAATACAAGCCTTGCATTAGCCAGATTCTGTAGAAGGCCATTTGTTCACACACTCAGCAGTTTAAAACTCTCGAAAATAATTCATACTCAGCCCTGCCCCAGGAGATCATCTTTGCTATAGAGTAGCATTCCTGCCTTCTGCATCAGTATTTGAACTCAAGGCCAAAACGGTTTCAGTGAGTGGACCCTGGGCCTACAACTCTGGGTTATCATCTCGCAGAACATGGCATTTAAAGAAACATGGAAAGATACCAAAACAAAAATGCTCCCATATTGGAGGTTTAATGCTAAGTCTTTTCATTTTGCTTTGCTGTTTCTAAGTATGGAATAAAACATACAAAATAAGTGATGTGCCTCTTGAGGAAAGATTAGACAGACTCGGCCTTTATTCTCTGGAGTTTAGAAGAGTCAGAGGTGATTTAATTGAAACAAATAAAGATCCTGAGGGAACTTGGCTCAGTGAATGTTTAAAGCACGTTTCCACTTGTGGGAGAATTTAAAAACTCAAAGTCGTAGTTTCAAAATAAAGGAGCACCCATTTAAAACAGAGATGATGACTTATTTTTCTCCAAGAGAACCGAACATCTTTAATATTCCTTCCGCAATAGGCAGTGGATGCAAAATCTTTAAATATAGATAAGGAAGAGGTAGATTCTTGATTGCTAAAGGAGTGAAAGTCCATTTGGAATATGCAGAAATATAGAGTTGATGTTAACATCAGAAAAGCCATGATCTTACTGAGTGATGAAGGAGGCTTGAAGGGCCAAGTGGTCTACTCTTGCTCCCTGTTGGACATGGCGATAGATTAACATCAAGAGAAAATCAAGCACCTGGCTTGCATTAAACATAATTGTGACAAAGTTTAAAAGAAGAAGCAAATTGTACATATAAGGTTCAACCATCCTTCCTGTGGGCTTGGTCAAGGTGACCACTGGCCAGTGTCAGAAGCTGAAGGTTGAGAAGTTCTTTGATGGTTGCATCCAAAATTGGGCATCCCTGGGGAGGAGGCCCTCAGAGTTCATTGACATACTTCCACAACCAGTGGGTGCTGCGGTGGCTGGAGTGCACCATGTCTGCCTGAAACAAAGTCTTCATTTACTTTTCCATGGTTCCTTTAAAGTTTTGTTTGCTGTTTTGGTGCTCCTTTAACAAATGGTTCAATAGTTTGCTGAAAGAATCCAAAAGAATAAAATGCTCACTTTAAATGCATTTAGATATTTTCATGACTCCAAATGATAAAAACAAAAATTAGGGGGAGAAATGGACTATAAGGACATAGTATGTGGATGGAAGCTTGTTGAGGACTGGAGGAGGTCTCATCAGTTGGTTGATGCTGACTCTTTTGGGGTAGTCTTGTGGAATCCATTTCCAATCAGACATTGACAGGACCACTGGCAAGCTTTTACCTGGCATTAGTACCCTGGAGGGAGAAGCCCCATTCAGCAAAAGGTGCTGGATAAATGGGGTCAGCTCTCAAACTCGGTGTCACCACAGAGTGGGATGTAGATACTGTCAGAAGACCATCAAGGATTGTAGAAGAGCAAGGTGAAAGGTTAGTGATTTGTGGGAGGTGTCGTTTGAGGACGAGTTGTGAGGACAGAGAGGTGTTTACAGCTAGGTTACATCTAGTGGGGTTGGGTGGGAAGGATTGGGCTACTTAACGGTCTCAATTGGTTTTGGATTGCAAAGGTCAACAACACATCATCCTGCACAGAACTTAGTTCTGGTGGAGTTGACAGTGTGGCAGAGTTTGGGTACACCACAACCCCATCAGGTTAAGTGTCCTTTCCTCCTCCACGTTCACCATCCCCCAAGAGGTAAAGCTTCCATCTTGTGCCTTTTCAATAACATCAAACCCATAGAGTTTAGAAGCAGAACTTCATATGATTTCATGCATTCATTTTCTACAATTTATTCAGATAAATTTCCTTTGTGCTTTTCCTGCTGCGTTCAGAATTTGCCATTTTTTATTTCTATTCTCGCTTGTAATCTGAGTACAGTTAATGCATGCTGGGGTAATTTCTAATTGTGTTATAACACCATTTTTACTGACCACAAATCCAACGCATTCTGGGCATAATGTTCCGACCATTTAAAGGATAGTTGAAAAATCATAGACAGAAAATAGCCAACTGATGTGTGTATCTATACCACAGACAATGAGTCCTGCAATTTAAGTTAACAGTGTTAGTCATAACTCCAAGCAATCCAGGTCATCTGGTATCATTATCAATATTTTCAGGTTGCATAATTCTCTCCCTAATGGCACTGTGGGCCCAATTATATTGCGTGGACTGCAGCAGTTTAAGAAGGCAGTTCACCGCCCAGTGTGATGTCTCTTCAAAGGGTGCTACTTTGAAGAAGTTCTCTGCCTCCTTCAGACATGCACTCAGTGAGTCCCTTTCTCTCTGCTACAGCACCGTGACCTCTTCAGTCCTCCAGCTCTCTGACCATACCATGAAACAAACTCACCACTACAGCCACATGATGTTCCTCAGCTGTTGTCTTCACAACCATCTCATCCCTCAAGGCCTACAGGGACATTTTAAACCCTCCAAATTTGGACCTATCTTTGATGCTCCATATTTGCAATACCTCCACAAACAATTGTCTCTTCCGATTCTCCACTCTATACTCTCTGCAATGCGGAGGCCCCCCCATTCCCTTTCCCCATCCCTGCCCGTGCTCAAGGCTCTCTTTCTCAAACACGTGGAGGACCTCCACTATTCTGTATCCAACACAGAAACCATCAGATCAACCAAAACAGTTCCTCGGTCTCATGGCTGATATATCAACCAAATTCATTCCTCCCATTGATCAAGCAAACTGTACCCTCTACCTGTGTTCACCTAGCACTATTTTACCACTTTGCCCCTCTCCCCACCGAAAACCACCCTCCCTTTATCTGCAGCTCCCCTTACCACCACCACCCCCACCCCCCCCAGTCCTGACGAAGGGTTACACCTGAAATGTTGACTCCTCCACCTCCTGATGTTGCTTGGCTTGCTATGTTCTTCTAGCTTGTCCACCTTGGATTCCAACATTTTCTCAATGGCAACAAGGGACAGGCAATAAATGCTGGCCCAGCCCACATAAGTGAATAAAAGAAACTGTAACTGATGCATTGCATCTTCAAGTATACATATGACAGCCTTCTTTAAATATGTACAAAGATGTTTATTCTTTTATATGTTGTGAACAGGTATTATCGGTTGCTGGGGATCACGTTCACAGGTTTTAAGACAGTAATCTCAACTAGTTCATATTCTTGCAAAGCAATGGTTAATATACACCATTGGTGTATTTCATGAGCAGTTTAAGTTGTTTAAATGCTGTGCCTACTAAGTGAAACTTGTATCATTTGTTAACTCTGAGGCTACTCAAATTAATTCTACCAGGTATAACAAATTTGGGAGGAACAAATGACTTTTGAACCATGGTTTCCAAAGTAGTTTTCTCAAGCTTTTCCTTAGTAAACACCTGCGTCTGTAGGAGACTCATGAATAGAGATCAGTTACCATGATTAGGAAGAAGTGAGGACTGCAGATGCTGGAGATCAGAGTCAAAACGTGCGGTCCTGGAAAAACACAGCAGAGTTGGCAACCTTCCAACTCAGCACTGCCCACTTGAACTGTCCTACCTGTCCATCTCCCTTCCCACCTATCCCCTCCACCCTCCTTTCTGACATATCACCATCATCCCTCACCTATTGCCTTCCCAGCTACCCTTTCCCCAGCTCCACCCTCCTCCCATTTATCTCTCAGCCCCCTTGGGTCACCCCCTCATTCGTAATGAAGAGCTTATGCTCGAAATGGTGACTCTCCTGCTCCTCGGACGCTGCCTGACCGGCTGTGCTTTTCCAGTGCCACACTTTTGGACAATTCCCATGATTAATCAAGTTTGGTTGGTGAGACCAGCGGACTGGTCTAAGGTGGACTTCATGGATCTTGATCTCTTCTCTCCCAGCAATTCAGACATTTAGAGTTTCTCAGAGTGGGAAGGAGAGTTTCTGTATGATTGTTCAAGGTTTTCCTCAGAGATTGATGACTTGGGACTTAGCATTGTTAAGTTCAAACGACTGAATTTAAATGACTGAAAGTTAATCATTCGAAATTTTCTAAGAAATATATAGCTTGAATGCTGGGAAATCAAAGAAGTGCTTTTATTCCTTTTTTGTGTCTTTTTTTAAAATGCGCATTACAGGTAGCTGAGTATCCAGATTGCTGAATTTTGAGATCTGTTTGATACTTGTTCTTTCGTTATGCAGGCATCTCCTTTGGGCTAGGACTAATTGCAAGTTGGTTTGATGTCAGCTAACCTAAAGCCAGTTCACAGAATAGCTTGCTGTCATGTAGTTAAGTACCAAAGTCAGTCCTATTTACATAGGTGGTGTGAGGTGTTCCAGTTGCAGTTCACCATTAATGAAAAATTCTAGCAAATTATCTCCCAGGGGGCATATGCCATCATCAACTAACCTCCAAAAGACATGACCAGTTATTACTATAATCCTTACACACAGACAAAGGAGGACACCACTTCAACTGGGACAACACATCCATCCAAAGACAGGCGAAACAGAGACATGCACAGGAACTCCTCAAGGCCTGGCATTCAAACAGGAACTCCATCAATAAACATATCGATTTGGACCCAGTTTACCAACCTCTGAGAAAAAGAACCGGAAATGATATCATCCACCTTAACAGACCAAGACACACAAATAGAAAGTGGGACAGAACACCAGCGCTTCACCAGATGCTCACTGATGATGTTACTGAGCATGGTGATGAAACGTCTGAGAACAAACCTACCAGCTCAGCGAGCTAACGTACAACCTGAACTTCAACATGAGCTACAAATCTTCTCAAAAATCGCAATCTCAAATTGAGCATTATTCAATATATAGATTGTTAAAGATTCACCAAATGTTTAGGACTTGATTTATTTTCCTCATCAATTCCTGATGAAAGGCTTATGCCCAAAATGCCTGCTCCTCAGTTGCTGCCTGACCGGCTGTGCTTTCCCAGCACCACACTCTCGACCCCACTTTCCTCATCAGCAGCTAAGACTTTCCTTAGTAGTGATGGTTAGGGATAAGAGCTAGTTAATACCTTAGATAACACAATATTGGCGTTGGTGGGGGTACAGGGATAATGTGTAGAGAATACAAGGCTAGGGGATGGGAGTTTTAAAGTAAAGTATCTCAAGCCTGACATTTTAACTGGGTGGTAATAACTGGAATGATTGGGATACAATTCCTTATGTGGAAACGTTACTTATCTGCCCCTTGTGGAAACTGGACTCATTTCATTTCCCTGAATGCATCCAATGAGCAGAGACTTCAAGCTGTTGTTGCATTTATTACTTGCACATGCAAAGTACTTATGCCAGCTCTAAGCATGGGTAGAAGATTCTATTTTGAAGTCCTTACCAAATATGGTAGGTGGGAGGTTTCCACCCAGAAGTGACATTCAGTTTGAAGCCTTCTTTAATTCTACCAAATATTCACCCAGGACTGATAAGTGGATTATTTTGTGATGGAGTTGTTATTTCAGTCTCTAACACATGTGTAAATTTTAGATCTTTTCCAATTGTATATCACAATGTTCAGACGTGAAGTTAACATGCCTGCAAGGGTCAAGCACAATGTTTCACATAGCCCCCATCTTTGTCAAGCCAACCAAATTTAATCTGAAACGGGTTTTGTTTTTAAGTGTGATGGCAGCCATTAACTTCAACTACTGTGATGCTCGCAATCCTTTCCAATTTTAGTTGGTTGACTATCATGCCAGAGGAAACCCAAGGCAGAATATTCGCCCTGTATCCCTTTTGCAGGCACTCACAAATCTCTAGCCCCATTCACTTTGGCTGCTCCATTCCAATTCAGGTTTTGTAATAGCACTAAGATTTTTAAGATCCCCTCAGGGTTGTAGTTCAAATTAATTTAAAAATTCCTTGTTTAAAACTGGTGCTTATGGCTTTCAGAGTGCAGCGGAGACACAATATAGTTTTATTTCTAGTCATCTCCTTTAGGAATCTGTCTGATCCCAAAGTAATTTGGGTGCAATCTTTCTCTTTATTATCTTTAATAGTGAAAGCCTCTTTGTCTCTTGATAATAGCTACTGGCCATCAAGATAACTAACAAGAATGTTTCCCTGGTAACCCACCTTATCTAGCTTTCCTCAAGCACGAGGAGGGGGAAGAAATATTGGCAATTTAAATGCACAAATTGAAAGACTTTTTCAAGGAAATTTATTTAAGGTAATTATTCTGGAAATTCAACATGCTATATGGATGTGACTTTCTTTTAAGACCCATTAGTAATATTGTTGTGCCCAGAGGCCTACCAGTCAATATGACAACCATGTTCCTTTATCTGGTATGTTAAACATAGTAAAACCTGCCTTATGAGCAAATAAAGTATACAATGTGAGAATTTATGCTAGTATGGCTCATGTAATATGAGTTGTAAGGAACAAATATTAACTGTTGTGTGTTAACACTGGGGTGTAATTAGCTGTCATATTATGATGAGGTTAATGATACTCACTGCTACTTTGCAATGATGGGGACTGTGCCTTCAGACAAAGAGTAGTTCAAATGAGGATATACAAAGTTGCTGTCCAATTTAAACTACTCTGCTAATAGCTTCGTGGGAACCACATTTTGCTGCACAACGATGCATTGAATATCATGATAATTCTGTATATGGGTGATAGATAAGAATTCAATTGGCCACGAATATTTAGGGCCAGAAACTACAATTAACTCCATAATAAACATCGATTACCAATGATTTGGAGATGTCGGTGTTGGACTGGGGTGCACAAAGTTAAAATCACACAACACCAGGTTATAGTTCAAAGTTTGGGAGAAGATTTGTAGCTCGAATGCTCGTTGTTGTGGTTCTGTTCGCCGAGCTAGGAATTTGTGTTGCAGATGTTTCGTCCCCTGTCTAGGTGACATCCTCAGTGCTTGGGGGCCTCCTGTGAAGCGTTTCTGTGATGTTTCCTCCGGCATTTATAGTGGTTTGTCTCTGCCGCTTCCGGTTGTCTGTTCCAGCTGTCCGCTGCAATGGCCAGTATATTGGGTCCAGGTCAATGTGCTTATTGATTGAACCTGTGGATGAGTGCCATGCCTCTAGGAATTCCCTGGCTGTTCTCTGTTTGGCTTGTCCTATAATAGTAGTGTTGTCCCAGTCGAACTCATGTTGCTTGTCATCTGCGTGTGTGGCTACTAAGGATAGCTGGTCGTGTCGTTTCGTGGCTAGTTGGTGTTCATGGATGCGGATCGTTAGCTGTCTTCCTGTTTGTCCTATGTAGTGTTTTGTGCAGTCCTTGCATCGGATTTTGTACACTATTTTTGTACCCCATTTTGTACACATGGAGTAGTGCACAAAATCCCATGCAAGGACTGCACAAAACACTACATAGGACAAACAGGAAGATAGCTAACAATCTGCATCCATGAACACCAATTAGCCATGAAACGACACGACCAGCTATCTTTAGTAGCCACACACACAGATGACAAGCAACATGAGTTCGACTGGGACAACACTACTATTCCTGAAGAAGGGCTTATGCCTGAACATCGATTATCCTGTTTCTTGGATGCTGCCTGACCTGCTGCGCTTTTCCAGCAACACATTTTCAGCTCTGATCTCCAGCATCTGCAGCCCTCACTTTCTCACAACACTACTATTATAGAACAAGCCAAACAGAGAACAGCCATACCGACCACTGCAACGGACAGCTGGAACTGACAACCGGAAGCTGCAGAGACAAACCACTATAAATGCCGGAGGAAACATCACAGAAGCGCTTCACAGGAGGCTCCCAAGCACTGAGGATGTCACCTAGACAGGGAACGAAACGTCTGCAACACAAATTCCCAGCTCGGCGAACAGAACCACAACAACCAGGTTATAGTCCAACAGGTTTATTTGGAATCACTAGCTTTTGGAGTGGTTGTGCCACAACCACCTGATGAAGGAGCAGCGCTCCAAAAGCTAGTGCTTCCAATTAAACCTGTTGAACTATAACCTGGTGTTGCATGATTTTTATCATCAATTACCAAGCCAGCTCTCAAATATGCAGTCTAAATCCTTCAGATCGTGGATTGTATTGTACATTGTTTATGGTATCTTGCAAAGAGAAAATCAAAGGAACAACATTTACTGGCCTCCTACATTGATCCATTTCATAACTGTATCTTAATTATATTGAAGGGTGGACATTAACTTGCAGAACTATCTCTGCTCCTATAAAAAGGAACAGATGCAACAATGGTTGATGAGTGAGGATGTGAAATGTTTGTAATATGTATTTTTGTAAATGGATTCTTATAAAAGCAGATGGGATTTAGAACAAATGGGAAAAAATAATTAGAAATGAAAATCCAAGTGGCTATTCTGGAAATTGACAAAATACAAGTGTAAATTGTTGGTGTATGATATCCTTGGAGTCGAACAACATGCCCAGTGGAAGAATGAAATGGATATGACATCAAGGATTATGTCCCTAATAAAGAGAAAAAAATGATTTGGCCTTGGTATTGTTCATTTTTAGTTGAAGGAAATAAGAAGTAAATTATTTTCTATGATAAATGCCTGGTTATAAAATCATAAGAACATAGGAAATGTGAATCAGACAAATCCTCTGATCCCTTGAGTCTGCTCTGTCTGGCATTCAATAAGATCATGTTCAATAATGATGAAGGTTTTGAACTTCAACAAGGTTCTTAGGATGAAATCTATAGGAATGCTGATGTGTTAAATGCCTCAAAGGCAGGGTCAGAATTTGATCGATTTTGAAAAACGGCATCAAACAGAGAGGACACTGGAGAACCTCAGCAGAGAGAGAGAGAAAAACAGTTAACATTTCATGTCTGGTATGACTCTTCTTCTGAACAAAGAGAACAGAGAATAATTCAGCACAGGAACAGGCCCTTCAGCCCTGCACCTCCATCCTGGGAAAAAGCCTCATACTTGCCACTCTTTCTCTGCCACTTACAAACTCCTATCAGCTTAGCCCTCAACCTCCTGCGTTCCAATGAAAACAAACTCTAGTCTATCCAACCTTTCGTCATGACTAAAATCCCCCATACCGGGCAATATCCTGATAAATCTTTTCTATAGCTTCTCCAAAGCATCCAAATCCTTCTGGTAGCGTGGTGACTAAAAGAGTCTATTAACTTGATTTCTCCCGATATAGATGCTACCAGATCTGCAGAGTTTCAGATTTCCAGCATCTGCGGGATTTATCTTTATTCAAATGTTGATAAACACATAAACACATTCACCTCATTGAAGAGCATATCAGAGTTTGACAGATTCTTTTTAAAAAGTTTGATGATATTCAGTTTGGGGATTCTTGGATTGATAATAGTCAGCCATCAGGTTCCATTGAAAATTACAGTAAGCCAATACCGAATAAAAATCGAAAGAACTACAGATCCTGTAAATCTGAAACAAAAATAGAAATTACTGGGAAAGCTCAGCAGGTCTGGTGGCATCAGTGGAGAGAAATCAGAGTTAACGTTTCAGGTCAAGTTCAGAGGAAGGGTCACTCAACCCAAAAGGTTAACTCTGATTTCTCTCCACAGATGCTGCTGTTGTTGCTAAGATTTTCCAGTGATCTCAGTTTTTGTAGGCCAATAACGATGTAGTCTGCCAAGGGATACCAATGATATTGAATAAACTTTCTTCAAAAAAAAAGGCAGAAAGGAAATTTGACTTGGAACATGAGAAGGTGATTATTTACGGAAAGTCCGCAGATCTGCAGACTTTCGGGTTGTTGGCTTTCCTTTAATCAAAACGGGAAGGAATCAGTTGGGTCTCACGCTGGAAGGGAATCCTCCCACAACTGCTTCCCTTCCACATCAGGCCATTCTACCCACCCATCAAGGCTCATCTGCTACAAATGCTTCTTCATCCCCTGGAGTTTCTATGAATTTTACCATCCCTTTCTTGCCTTCTCCCAGGATCCTGGCTTTGATCATTCATTCTTAGCCGATTCTGGACTCTGAGATTTTGAATCTGTAGTACTCCTAGTCCTGGCCATTGCTGTCTCTTGAACTGTTTGGACTACAGACTGGCAGATCAATGTTCCACCCAATTAATTCTCCCTGGAACATGAAATGGATACAGGGCAGACAATGTCAGTGGGGCTACAGGGCAGGGAATTAACATCCAAAAAATCGTACTCCTAGTCCTTATTAGACTGTTGGAGAAATATTACTGACATCAGTAATATTGGGCAGCACGGTGGCATAGTGGTTAGCATTGCTGCCTCACAGCGCCAGAGACCCAGGTTCAATTCCCGCCTCAGGCAACTGTCTGTGTCGAGTTTGCACATTCTCCTCGTGTCTGTGTGGGTTTCCTCCGGGTGCTCCGGTTTCCTCCCACAGTCCAAAGATGTGCAGGTCAGGTGAATTGGCCATGCTAACTTGCCCATTAGGGAGGGTCTCCAATTAACTAGTGTTAGGTGAAGGGGTAAACGGAGGGGAATGGGTCTGGGTGGGTTGCTCTTCGGGTTGCTAATCTAATCTAATCAGGAAGTAAGATGCAAGCATGATAAGGCATCAAATTATCTGCAAGTTATAGCAACAGTTTTATCATCCTACTTGTCTTGTAAGTCCTACTAAAAGACGTCAGTGTGCTTGAAGAGAATATTAGGCTAATTGAAACGATCTTTCCAGAAATTATCAGCATTCATATTTCACGGAGGATGGCAGTGCCATAGTTAAAAGGGCATTGCGTCCTGGCAGTCCAGAGCATGGTTGCAGACGTTCAGCCAGGATACGATGCAGAAGGAGAAGCTGGTGCCCAGCTTTGTGAACAAGAGGGATGTTTTTGTTCTCTTGGACTATCAAAAGAGGCCATGACACCTGACCATGCCAGCCTGGTGCAAGATGGCCAGCAGGTCCAGAGAAATTCCCAGCAAATACCTTCTCTATTCTGCCAGGATAAGTGCCAGCACATTCTCTCTACTACCCCGCACTCACTGTCTCTCTGTTACTACTCACAGCTCCCAACAAAACACATAATATACCATCCTCAATACTGCGTACAATATCTTCCTTAACTCACCATCTCCCACTGCAATCTCCCCAGCCTACTAACCTTGCATGCTCTCTGTGTTGTCTTCTAATGGACTCTGAACACCTCACTGCCTTTCCCCTACTCACAGTAACACCAACAGCTGTGTCACTCACTTACATCTCACTCAATCCCTCCCCCTTTCTCAATGCAGCACGAAATGGACCTCATTCAGACCAAAAGTGCCAGGACAGATGGTGGTCTTCCTTATATTCAGCTCCACACCCCACACAAGGAGAGGGTCTTGGCCCTTGCAGGCAATGTCTTGAATCAGTCCAGTGGAGATGTCAAAACCACCATGTTCCATAAATACAGTAAGAGATACTGTTCGATGTAGTGCTACTCTCCCATTACCCTGATAGTGTGGATGTGTTATTAACATAGAAAGAACAATTAATGCCTTCTGATTGATTTATTGTTGTCATGTGTTGAGATACATCAATGTAAATAATTTATCACAATAGTAAATAAATGTTTACTTCTCCTGTAGCAGCTGTGTGTGCCTGTCCAGCTGCACCCTTAAACTAATTCTGAGCACTAGACAATGTTTGATGGGAAAGAAAGTGAGGTCTGCAGATGCTGGAGATCAGAGCTGGAAATGTGTTGCTGGAAAAGCGCAGCAGGTCAGGAAGCATCCAGGGAACAGGAGAATCGACGTTTCGGGCATAAGCCCTTCTTCAGGAATTGATGTTTGATGGGCCAAGCTGTGAAGTGAGCTCCTCCCACATCATGTGCAGGCTATTAGAAAATGGCACAGGTTTGCTAGGGGCAATACAATGGGCATCTATGTAATTGTATTATCCATTAAAGATCCTCACGTTGCTAGAAACCAAATGTTTCCCTTAATGTAGAAAACAGTTATCTTGCTCACTCTGGGTGTGGTCACACACAAGTTCACCTCCATTATACATTTGTTATTTACAGCCCAAAGTAACTCAAGCAGTGAGTTTCAAGTTCAGCCTCTTACAATTGGTGAAGGGCTGAATGTAAACACTTCCTTCTTGGTAGCCCTCCCAGTCAACCCTAGGCTTTGAACTTCCACAGGTTTGCACCCAACCCATCCATCTAAAACTTCTTCTGCCCACTTTTGGTCTGTGGCTCCAGGCATAGCAAGGAAACATGTCAGATCCAGTCATCTGCTGTCACCCGACTGAAGTTAGGGTGCTGCTAATCTGATGATTACTTCTTTCCCTTCAATGCTCTATTATCTCTCCCTCTTACGTATTGAGTTATCACCCCCTTCAGCAATGTATGGAATCAGAGAATCCCTTAGTGTGGAAACAATCCTTTCGGTCCAACAAGTCCACACTGACCCCCTGAATAGTAACTCACCCAGACCCATTCCCCTACCTTATTATCCTATATTTACCCTTAACTGATGCACATAACCTACACATCCCTGAACACTATGAACAATTTAGCATGGTCAATTTAGCCAATCTGCACATCTTTGGATTGTGGGAGGAAACCAGAGCAGTTGGAGAATGGGGAGAATGTGCAAACTCCACGCAGTCAGACAGTCACCTGAGGCTGGAATCAAACCCGGGACTGAGAGCCAACAGTGCTAACCACTGAGCCATCTAACCCTTTCTGCATCCCAGCATTTTGCCTCCAATCCCCACAATGGAGTTTCCCAGCTTCTCTCCTACAGCAGTGGCCCTTGATAATCTTGCTCCTTGATACTCTATGGTCAGATCCCTAGAACTGACTAGGGTGCATGCTTTTGAACAAACGAGCTGGAGAGCCCCTAGCGATGAGCGACCAGACCACAGACTGATATTAGTACAGCTTCTTGAAAGTGCTTCCACAATTCCCCACAAGGTTGACTGCGGGCTACTGACCTTGGGGGTTTGGAGCCCCTGATTCTGATGGCCCCAAGTTGAGTCGGAGATGTACAGCATGGAAATAGATCCTACAATCCATCTTATGCTTGCCGACCAGTTATCCTAACCTAATCTAGTCCCATTTGCCAGCATTTAGCCCATATCAGTCTAAACCCTTCCTATTCATATACCCATCCAGGTGCCCTTTAAATGTTGTAATTGTACCAGCTTCCATCACTTCCTCTGGCAGCTTATTCCATAAACACACCACCCTCTGCATGAAAACATTTACCTTAGATCCCTTTTAAATCTTTCCCCTCTCACCTTAAATCTATGCCCTCTAGTTCTGGACTCCCCTACCTTGGGGAAAAGACCTTGACTATTCACTCGATCCATGCCCCTCAGGTCTTTTCCCCAGGTAAGAGGAGTCCAAAACTTGAGGGCTGTGCCCAAGACAGTAGGCATATATAGAAGTCTGCCCTTGACTTCCTATGTTATCACTCCTTACCTGAACATTGTTTGCCTTGAATTAACTGAGGATTACTCCCCTTAGACATAAAGACTTGGCCACTTTCTTGAAACACATGCAATATGTTTGGTGTGTACACTGCTGGTACATGGCCAGGTGTGAGATTAATATAACACAGTGCCTTGCGGCAAAATGGCCACCTTGGTGGCAGCTGACAATCACGACCAGCTTCCGAGATTTGTGGCAATGCTGAACAGCAAGGCAAAACAGAAACACAAGTGAGCCTTTCAGAGCTGGCTGTAGGCCAGTGTAAATAGACAAGGCAGGGATGCTCTGAACCTGACCTGTAAACCAATTCTTGTGTTTTTCTGTTTAAAAATCATGTGTCCTATTTTAGCTTGAGTGATATATAGGTATCCTGGATCATGAAAATAATCATGGCAGCTTTCCAATTTTCTTCCCGACTGGCAGCGTTCAAATCCATTGGGACGACTCAATCAGTCTGATTCATGACATTGGTCATCTTTGACAATCTAACCTTCTTAAAATCTAATTACATTCTTGACAGCTTCCAAGAGCATTTTTTTTTCTACCCTGCATATACCTACTGACTTTCAAATCTATTTGTGGCTTTTACATTCCTTTCATGAACCGTATCCCTTTTTAAAAATTATTTTTATTATTGAACATCCATGCCAAAGATGCACACAAAATGCAATATTTAAGATTGTGCTCCTCTCTGGATTTATCTTTTCAAATAAGAAATATTTTATGATTTCTTCACAGAAGATTAAATGTGTTGAACGGAGTCTATGACAGAAAGGAGCCCAATGTCTCGGAGTGAAGTCGACATGATTGACTGAGCAATTCTTTCTTGTTGCCTTGTAACAGGTTCTAATGTGTGAATTTACCATTTACAACATCAACAATAGCATCTGCTGATTTGCTCCAAACAGTAATATATTGTTAGCTTTCAGTACCTCAAGCTGACTCGATTTGCTGTCAATCATTTGACTGAACTCACTGTTTGTGCGCTTTTAGCTCCGTGTGGGCAGGTATTCTGATAGACAGTGGGATACAGTTGGCGTGAGGTCATTTGAGGTCACAGAAACTGATCTATATTAAAATTTGTGCCAAAGAAATGAATGGAATTGTACTCAGCATGAATCAGGTGGTGAGGTTGTAAAATGCAATTTTTTTCATGTGATTTTATTTATAAAGGAAATCATCCTTTTTTAAAAAAAGGACTAGCAGAGAGCTTGTTATCAAATTGTGATATTATTATAATTTGTACTCTGTTGAGATGGGCTTTATCAGACTTCTTGTCTAATTGTGCCAGAAATCTCTTAGCTGGCAATCCTGCCGTTAACCTGCATTTGAATTCAGTCCCTATGGTGAGACCTAAGCAAGATGGAAAACTCAGGTCATTGTGTGTGCAGTGCTGTACTTCACTTCAGGGGAATAATTTGAAAAATTAAATTAAGGAAACATCGCATGACAGTGCAGTCTTAATGGTATAGGTTTGAGAGGAGTACAGAAGCGGAGAGAACTCAGGGTTCATGTGCATAATTCTCTGAAGATGACCAGGGAAGTTGAAACAGTTGTTAAGAAGGCTTTTAGGATCCTTGCGTTTATAAATGTTTCTTAACTGTGTATCTGTGGATAATTTGTTAACCAACTAACCCTGACCCTATCACTTTTTAATGATTTACATTAAGAAGACTAAAACAAAACTATGCTATATCACTTATTCACCCAATACACTATCACAGAAAGCAGTTAAGAATAGAGCACTTTTACAAAAGGATTAATTCACAATTCACACTATTCACCTGCATGATGCAGGCATATTGAAGAAGATACTTTCTGGAGATGGAGTTGTTGAACTTAATAGCAAAAGTCTGACACTAGAGCCATTGTAGGCTTCTTCCAAAACTAGGCAAAAGTGAGGACTGCAGATGCTGGAAACCAGAGTTTAGATCAGAGTGGTGCTGGAAAAACAACAGCAGGTCAGGCAGCATCCGAGGAGCAGGAAAATCGACGTTTCGGGCAAAAGCCCTTCATCAGGAATGAGGGGCTTTTGCCTGAAATGTCCATTTTCCTGCTCCTCGGATGCTGCCTGACCTGCTGCGCTTTTCCAGCACCACTCTGATCTAAACTCTCCCAAAACATGCCAACTTTCTGCAGATGCCAAAGTTGGTTTTTTTGAAAACCTAGGAGATTTGTTTGCTAAATTGGTGAGTTCAAAAATCTTGGGGATCTTACGGTCTTCAGCACTTAATGGATATGTGTCACTGCCCCTTCTGCTAATGTTCCTGTAGTTGTTGAGTTGTTTGTGCAGATAGCACTTGAAGGTTTAAATAGAGAGACCAATATATCTGCCTTACACTGTGGCTTCTCACAGCTCTGATGTTGGACTTAATCACATTAACCACAACTTGGATTACTGTTTCCAAACATTTACCTTGAAGGTTTGAGACAATCAACTTCTTAATTTTACAATGAACCATTCAAATTAGGTAATGCATGTTTGGACAGTTTTGAGAGATAGGGATGTCTTTTTGAGATAATGTGGCCGCTTTTGAGTACACAGTCAATAAGGTGACTCTCGGTGGCCATCTTTTGCAGCCCGCCATTGTCTATATTAAAATGAAAATCAGTTCCAGAAGATTTCACACTGGGCACAACTTGTGGTTTACAAATTACAAATATTACTTGGCATGGTAATCCACAAAATTAACACTAACTCCAGTCAACAAATTTTCACAGACTACTTCTGCCTGTGGAACTCACTTCTGGAGCCCTGATCATGTGCACAGAGCTTCACGTACAAAGAGTTAAATGTTATCTTCTGAATTGGGTTAATGATGCATGTATTGGAGCATAAAGCATCTTTGGCTTTTCAATTGATGCTATCTTAGAATTTGAGCAAGTCTGTCTATGTGCTCAGTAATCACCGGAGTTAATTACATGAAACACTCACCCTTACTGCAATTGTTCTAACTCCATCCTGTTATTATGGCATCAGATACACCACAGAAAAACAAAGAAGTTCATAGTTTTGCTTATGGACTTTGCTTGGAAGGTGTTTAATTTGTGGCTGAGGTAAGAGACAAAGATGCCTATTCATAAAACCTATGAAAATCTTCCGAACTGTAGTTTTCTGTGATTTTAGCTGAGAGATTGTGGAAAGGTACATTCTTAGCTATATAAATACTGTTGTAAGATGATCATAAAAATTTAGAGGAAATTATCCTGAAAGGGGTGCTTTGTCACTGAGGAAACCAGGCAGAGGCTTGCTTGAAATGTTGACATTATTGCATTGCTGTTTTTATTTCTTTATTTGTGTCAGGCAAAAAATAAATACCACATGAATACAACATGCATTGCAACAGATGCAGCATCCACTCACCAAGTCAATAGTGATTTGGAGATGCCGGTGTTGGACTGGGGTGTACAAAGTTAAAAATCACACAATGCCAGGTTATAGTCCAACAGGTTTAATTGGAATCACAAGCCAATAATGGGAGGCTTCACACAGATGTATAGCTGTTGAGCAATGGCAATTAAATGGTGCTGCGTTAAAAAAAAGGAATCTGACCTTAAGACTTCAACAGTTGAACTGCATACTTTCACTCGGAGGCTTTTTTTTGTAAATATACGCTGTCCAGTAAAATGGCAAGATACTAACACAAAGTGATGTCATCTGACAACCTTTCAATTCATGAAATGATAGTTTATGCCTTGTCATCATCCAGTGATACTCAAATCCGTCTGTCATGTCAGATCAATTGCAAAGGAAGACAATAAACTAAAAGTTGCGGGATTTTCATGTTATCCCTGGGCACCTGGCTAACTGATCTTCTCATCTCTTCCAATGTCTCTTCAAACAGTCAGCCTCCGTGGTCACAGCTGTGCGCTACAGTCACCTGGTGGGCTATGTCAACATCTGTCTTTAAATCTCATTTGCAGATCTCCTTGTAGTAGAGTTATGAATGTCTAGCAGGTTATGATCCATTTTCTAATTCATATTACAAAACGTCTCTGACTTGCTGTCAATATCCATCTGATGAACGTGGCAAACCAGTGCAATTGCTGTTTGCTGAGCAATAGGTGAGTAAACTAGTACCTCATCCTGTCAAGAGTTGGAATTCTACATGTGTGTCAACTAAGGTAGAAAACATTCAGGTTTTTCTCCTGCCTAACATATGTTGTCCAGGTCTCATTCCTGTGGAGGAATGCACTGAGGGTACAGGTTTGGTAGACTTGCTGTTTGGTGTCTATAATTTAGGTTGTTGTTATTCCATAAGCAATGCAGTAATGCATTTGCACATAATGTCACATGAATGAGTCAGCGCTTGGAACTGTGTTTTCCCCAAGAGTGTGCTTTCGAAGTTGCCTGCTATTGTCAATGTCAGCAATCACCGACATTCCACCATCCAAAGTTTCAACATTTGCCATGCATGCATTGTTTTCAGCAACATGTGACAAATTCTTTTTGCTGTGGATTGGAGCCTAAATGTGTGAAGTTACCAACACATCCAGCATCACATTTGACATGCCACCTTCAGTTAGCATTGGCAAAGTTTTGAGCAGTGATTCTGATGGTCAAACCAAGCTCATTATAGACACGAGAGAGTCTGTACATTTGCTGATTAAGATGTTCTGAGCTATTAAAAGCTTTTGTAGAATAGTCAGCATAGAACAACCATCTCAGGACTTGGTGCAGCTTTGTATTGGAAAATAAGTAGGCTTTTCATTAGTTCTGGTATGGAAGTAAAGATCCTCTATGGGATAGTGTTTAATAATGACCGAAATGGGTGCGTGGTGAAAATAGCCTCTTTATTGAGCATCAGCAGTAGCACAGGTCGAGGTAGCGATGGAATCCAAAGTTTTTGCAGTAGCCTCTTTATATACAGTTCTTACATTCATTAAAATAGTTGTATCTGTTGTACACAAAAGTTTGTGCAACATCTATCCTGGGGAGGCAGGAGATTGTCTAAGCACTTGCTAAATGCTGGCTCTTACTCCTGATGGCATTAGAATGTTTGTCTGGTTCTGAGCTTACATAATTAAGGATTAGTCCTTTTGTCTTTAAAGTTAGTAGCATTAGCGAAAATACTAAACCTATATGATCTAAATAAGTGAGAAATTATATGTGTATTAAATAAAAGTATAGAGGATTGTAAACTGATCTACCACAGCTGGGTTGTCAGATTTCATTTACTATTGCTAGTTTTGACAGTTCTTATACATTTACTTGTGCAGTTTCTTGGAAGCGCTGTTTTGACAGTACGTTTCTTAAAGAGGTTAGCGACCCTATTTAATATGTATTTAAAAGGTACATGCTCGTGGAAGAGACCATTTGATGTTCAGCAATCTATTCAGGTCCCAAAAAATGGTGATAAAAGGCTGATTAATATTATAACTTCCCAGTTTCAGGTGAGTAATGGAGACACAATGGCTGGGATGGCATTGTTCTGAGTAGGTTACGTTATTAACACTTATTCAGGGGTAGCCTTTGATACAGAGACAGGCCTAAACACTACTTGAATCATGAGACTGATAAGAATTGAAACAGGTAAAGAAGCTATAATTGGGTTGGAAGGGATGTTTTAATTTAGTTTATCTTGTAATAGTAAAATGTGCTGCTAAGAAGCGGCTTTATGAATGAATGAATGAATGAATGGAAATATAGAATAGCAAACATAGTATGCTGGTGAGTGAGTTGGCAAAGTAAATCATAATACAATATCTCACCCCTCCATAGATAAACTTGAAGCAGCAAAGAAAAGAACGTGCTTATGCGAGTCAGTGCAGAATGCAATCTATGCAATCCACCAAGGATTGCCGAGTGTACTGAATTTGCCCCATCAAAGCTCACCTGACCCATTGTGGATAGTGGAGATCATACTGACAGCCTCTAGGGATAGCCAACTTTCTTTTAGTATTTTAAATAGACTATCTTTGCACATAAAAAGGTCAAACCAAAATCACCTACTAACTGCTGCCATGAACTCTTAAGTTCTATGTTTTGAAAAAGAACCTAGATCGAAACCTGGTTGTTGAAAGAACTTGTGAGGATTTAGAGTTTGATTGTGCATCACACTACCAGGCACTGTTCAGTGATCTGCACTTCCACATGAACCACATCAAATCAGCAATGCATGAGGAAATAACAAAATTGCCTCGTTTTTGAATGTTTTGCTACTCAAGGTCTGAAAACATTATTTTTAAAAGAGCAAAATAGATCAGACTTGTACTTTCTTTCTACCTAATTATAGCTTAGATGGCAGATAATTTTATATGTACAGGTGAGATGAAGTGATTACAATCAATCTGTTCTGCAGTGCCCAAATATGTTACCAGTAAGATTGCAGTGCCTGGAAAATGAAGTGGAGTGGAAGAGTCAGTAAAGATGCCTGACAGGTCCAACAAAAAAAAAAGGAGCTGTGAGCCTGGGTTCACCTTTCCTAAGGGCATAGACAATAAAATGGGACATACGGGGTGTTGTATGCTACTCTATAATTCAAGCGACTGATTTTGTTCACCGTGGCATTATTCATATTAGATCATTGGAAAAAATAATTCTTGATATTAATGGTGATTTTATAGGAGAAAGTGAGGTCTGCAGATGCTGGAGATCAGAGCTGGAAATGTGTTGCTGGAAAAGCGCAGCAGGTCAGGCAGCATCCAGGGAACAGGAGAATCGACGTTTTGGGCATAAGCCCTTCTTCAGGAATGAGGAAAGTTTGTCCAGCAGGCTAAGATAAAAGGTAGGGAGGAGGGACTTGGGGGAGAGGCGTTGGAAATGCGATAGGTGGAAGGAGGTCAAGGTGAGGGTAATAGGCTGGAGTGGGGTGGGGGCGGAGAGGTCAGGAAGAAGATTGCAGGTTAGGAAGGCGGTGCTGAATTCGATGGATTTGAC
>NC_057741.1:7842384-7883113 GCF_004010195.1 Chiloscyllium plagiosum
CAGGTGAATCTGTGGCGGATATGGGAGTTTCCTTTGGGGCCTTGGAGGGAGGTGAGGGGGGAGGTGTGGGCGCGAGTCTTGCACCTCCTGCGGTTGCAGGGGAGGGTGCCGGGAGTGGAGGTTGGGTTGGTGGGGGGTGTGGATGTGACGAGGGAGTCACGGAGGGAGTGGTCTTTACGGAATGCTGATAGGGGAGGGGAGGGAAATATATCCTTGGTGGTGGGGTCCGTTTGGAGGTAGCGGAAATGACGGCGGATGATGCACTGTACATGGAGATTGGTGGGGTGGTAGGTGAGGACCAGTGGGGTTCTGTCCTGGTGGCGGTTGGAGGGGCGGGGCTCAAGGGCAGAGGAGCGGGAAGTGGAAGAGATGATTTTATAGGGTCAATTCAAGAGACAGTACGGGCTTGTGCTTCCTACTGCCCTTGTGATTGTGAAAATCTCTCATTCATTACCACAAAACAGTTGGATGTGTAATGCTGCCAGTTGTCTAAGTACCTTTCTAAGCAAGTTACCTCAGGCTCAAAAAAACATTGCATAAGCCTTGATGCTTATTGATCATCTGATTTCTAAAAACAATGTCAACCCTTCACTATTCAGCAGGGAACACCCAGAGTTGTCTGCACAGGCTACAGCCTGCTGTTCCTCAGATGCCATCTCCATTTCTTCCTGTTCACTTGCGATTGTTGTTTTTAGCTGGTGCTACCTGTAATAGTGTTTGTGACAAATGGAGTTTGTGATATCGCCTGCTATCAGTTACTCACTTCGAGGTAAATTTCTACCGCGAGAAAAGAAAATAGATTTTTTTTCCTGAATGAAATGTATTGCTAGAAAGGCGAAGGTGAATGTATTAGATAACAGGTGGTCAACATGCATCTTTTAGATTATCATCTGGATGGTGAAAACAAACATATTGCCCAAATTCTGTGGCAATTTGCATTGGAATTGATGGGATTTAGCTGCTGAAGTTTGTGAATCATTACATATAAAAGGGTAAAGTTACTATCAATCACCACAGACTTATTAACAAGTAGCTTCGAGGCATACAGTTAGACATAGGCATTTCTTTCTGGTTTCACTAAGAGATATATATCATCCACTAGACTAGGTTCACTTCAATGAAGCTGAGATTTCTTCAGTCCTAAAATCAGCCCACTATACATCCAATAATTGGTGTACAACTACTCAGGGTCCGAATTCATAAAAACAACTGACACTGACTTGTATTGTGGCTTTAAAATAGAAAGCAAAGTCGGACAGTTTTGGAACCACGATCAAATGTTTTGAGGGTTTAACTCTTAACAGATAAACTTGAGGTCATTAGGTCTTGTATAATTTGATTTCTGTTCAGTATGTTGGACTTTCAGAATGTAAACCAGCCATGTTTCTTCAAATCATGAAAGAAAAAATTATTAGCTAATTCCTAACTGTTTTCCTGTTATTAATCTGAATTCAATATTTCATCTTTCAAACCATTTGCTTGTGCAAAATGCATTTCCCACAGAAAATCTTTTAGACTGCTCTGTACTTTTCACATTGCTTTGTATAGATAGAAGCAAAACCCAGTAGAGAAGTAATGATGGGTAAAGTGTCTGTTATTAATTTTTATTAATTTCCCTCACCCATTTACAAAATCATTTTGCTGTAAAACAGAACAACCAGAAGAAACTTTTATAAAATAGCATCAGCCCATAATTCTTTTCCCTGCCTTAAAATAGTTGGTTGGGCAAAATTGGAATATGAAAAAAAATTTCAAATCAAAAACTGCAAACAAATAACCATTTGTAATTTTCAAACTCCATGTCAAAAACAAATGCCAGCAATTATTAGAGCAGCTGTTCTCTTTGACCGCAATACATCTTTCTTCTTTGTGTGAAAGCTGTCCTGTTTCCTGTCTGCTTTGCAGATTGGAAGTTATTTTCCTCTTGGCTCCTCCGATACAAACCAGAACTAATGTCAACGCTCTTTGTATCCCCTTTTTTTTCCCTCTGGAATCGATGCTGGTGCCAGAAACAAAGACAGTTGCTCCAATTCACTTGCAGATGTCATCAATGCAAAATTACCCCTTGAGGTTAACACTGAGTACTGCAGCTGGAAGCACAATCTCTTCGGATTCAGATTTACTTGCTGAGCTTTCACTATTTTTGTTTCACATTTTAACATGTGCAACTGTCTTTAAGCTGGCCACACCACCATGCAGTGACAATTTCTGCATTGTGATCTAAATATGTTAACACTATATAAGTTCAAGGACGCGTAGGCCTGGATCTTCCAATGGACAACCAACCTCCGATCTGAGATGACTCCACTCCCTTAGCCCCTCCCCATCAAATCTTCCTGGACCTAACACCACAGGTAATAGATAAGAGTGAAAAGTGAGAGGAGTTCTGTGCAAAGTAGCAGTAGTTTTCTTTTTTATGTCTTTAAGAACCTTTCAGTTTACCCTTCTGAGAAATTTACTTTGTCCAATAAATGGAGGCAAGGAGAGCATCTCAGTCCCATGCAGTGTACACCCTGCTCAACTTGGAAGCTCTAGTACACTTCTGTTCTGGACAATCACATATGTACAAAGTGTTGGCAGTTGCAGAATCTAAATTTCTGGGTATGATGCAATCCCAAGGTGGAGAGTTTAGTGTCCGACACCTGGACGATTATTAGATTACATAGTGTGGAAATAGACCCTTCGGCCCAACAAGTCCACACCGACCCGCCGAAGCGCAATCCACCCAAACTCATTCCCCTGCATTTACCCCTTCACCTAACACTACGGGAAATTTAACATGGCCAATTCACCTAACCTGCACATTTTTGGATTGTGGGAGGAAACTGGAGCACCTGGAGGAAACCCAGGCAGACACGGGGAGAACGTGTAAACTCCACATGGAGAGTTGCCTGAGGCGGGAGTTGAACCCGGGTCTCTGGCGCTGTGAGGCAGCAGTGCTAACCACTGTGCCACCATGCCACCCCAATATGATTAGATTAGATTACTTACAGTGTGGAAACAGGCCCTTTGGCCCAACAAGTCCACACCGACCCTCCGAAGAGCAACCCACCCAGACCCATTCCCCTTCATTTACCCCTTCATCTAACACTACGGGCAATTTAGCATGGCCAATTCACCTAACCTGCACATCTTTGGACAGTGGGAGGAAACCGGAGCACCTGGAGGAAACCCACGCAGACACAGGGAGAATGTGCAAACTCCACACAGACAGTTGCCCGTGGTGGGAATTGAACCCGGGTCTCTGGCTATGAGGCAGCAGTGCTAACCAATGTGCCACCATGCCATCTGGATGTGATCACTCAGCTAGTCAAGAACATAGAAAAACTGGGTGACTACAACAGTTGAGGGAGTTCAAGTCATGAGGCCCCTGGAGTCATAACTGCATCCTGCTGTCCAAACACTGTCCAGTTCTGAATACTGATGAGGGTAGTATTTCCTCTGTCGAGTGTAGCTAAGCCAGCTACATAATACAATGGGTGGTTCAGCTATTTGGACAGGCAGGTAATTGAATGGAGTTTGGGAAAGCAATAATGAAAAGGGATTCTATTTTTAAATGAACAAGCAATTCTATAACTACAATACGAATCTAAAATGTGGTGTAATCCCTCTCTTTAAAATGAAGAATACCCCTCGCAGCTGTAGAGCATTCTAATAGAGAGAATGAATATCCAGAATTCATAATCAATATTGATACTAATAAAAAAATCTAAGGAGAGAGAGGAGGTCCTGCAAATAGGCTATTCCTTCTGCCACATGTTAGTGAATACATACCAGTAAATAAGAGAATAGAGCTAGTTGATATGTGGCCAAAAAGGAAGACAATACAAGTATATATTGTACACAGTAAACTGAGAGTGTGGAAACATCATGAAAGTGGAATTAAGGAGGCAAATAGAGAGTATGAGCCGAGACTGACAGCTTGTGTAAGAGGAAATACAGAAGTTCTCTACAGGTACGTGAAATAGTAAAAATGTGAACCACCTACAGGATGCAATACCCCAACATGCCAGACATTCTTTGTCATCATCTCTCAAACCTATTGTCTCTGGACAAGAACCTCATACAGATAGAAACACTACCACTGCCTGGAGGTTCCCCTCCAAGCCATTCTCATGTGAGACTATATTCCAGTTCTTCTTCAATTGCTTAGTCAATCTCCTGGAACTGTCTCTGACTGCACAGTTAAAGAAGGCACAAACTGATGCTGTAACTTATCACATAATTCTGACATCAAGAGGAGAGAAGACATTAGCATGGAATGAGTAAGTGAAATTGCACCACAGAGCAGTATTTGGTAACACACTCTGTACAAAAGTAAATAAAGGAGTGTTACAGTAAAAAGGAATTAAAGAGCCTTATTTAGAGACAAGGAACATGAAGCCCATAGCCTGAGATGCTCCATACTGGGATCTCAATATGCAGTTAGCAGTGCATGCTGTAAGCAGACGATACAGTGAGGGATTAAACCTCAGAGACAGGATCTGACTTTGAAGCAGAGTCCATGGCACACAATTGAAAAAGAGGGGGTTTCCGAAAGCTGGGCAGGATCTCAGAAGACTTTGAAGATACTGTAAAGTAAAAAAAAGTGAGATGACTTTGTAGGTAATTCAAGAACACCGGAGTATTTCAAAACCTTGCCATGAATTAGCAACATATTGATACTAAGAAGGAAAATCCAAGTACTCACACAGGTCAGTCAGACTCACCGATACATAGAGTTGGCAGCTCCATTAATGAACTTACCATTATGTCAATTCTTTGATACTGCAGAAAGCCCACAATGAGGTCAAGAGTGACAACTCTGGAAATCGCAGTTTCAAACACTATATAACAGCTTCAGACCTGCAGATGGTTTAGGTCCAACAGCTGATGATCTTCTAGTAAAGGAAAATATCAAAGAAATTTCTTTGGAATATGTTGCATCAATTAAAGAATTCGACATGTACTTTAGCTCCAAGAGAAATTTAGTGATGGAACTGTTAAGGTTTAATTGACAATCTCAATACACAGGAAAGTCAATAGAAGCCTTTGTGATGAGGATGTTTTGGGTAGAAAGCTTTAAAAGAATGAATTAATCAGGAATTAAATAGTAATGTGGTGTAAGGGTGAGAAGTTACTGCTGAAACAGGCAATCCAATTCGCTGTTGGAATTGGAAATGTAACCACAAGAACAATCAAAGAACCATGGAGTAAGGATCATGTATTACACTGGCAGTAGGTCTTTACAATTATAACGGTGAATCAAAGTTAAACAAGAAAAATAGGGTATTAACATGGAATTAAGTTGGTAGTTCACATCTGGTTGAGTAAATCTGCTATAAAAACCGCAAGAGCTATGGATGCTGTAAATTAGAAAGAAAATCCTTCTGAACCTGAGTCGTTAACTTTGATTTCTCTTCATAGATGCTGCCAGACCTGCTAAGCTTTTCCAACAACTTCTGCTTTTGCTTATGAGGGAATGATTTGCCTGCCTCACTTCTCTTTGGAGACCTCTTTCCAACAAAGACTTTCCTCCAGATAAGGTACAGTTGACTGCTCAGATGTCTCTGCTCAGTAGCCTCCCTCAGTGATGCCACTTGAAGCTGGAGATCACATTCCACCATACAGGCTGTGATCAGGGTCCAAATTTGGTCAGTATTGTAATGATACACTGGGGAGTCTTCTGACGAGGTCAGATAGATAGGCAGCATTGACAGACTTTCAGGAGGGTGACAAAACCCCAGATGAGTGGGAAACAATATCATGGACCATATTAGGCTGTATAAAATGTGATTAGATTAGATTACTTATAGTGTGGAAACAGGCCCTTCGGCCTAACAAGTCCACACCGACCTGCCAAAACGCAACCCAGACCCATTCCCCTACACCTAACACTACAGACAATTTAGCATGGCCAATTCACCTAAAATGTGATTAGATTAGATTACTTATAGTGTGGAAACAGGCCCTTCGGCCTAACAAGTCCACACCGACCTGCCGAAACGCAACCCAGACCCATTCCCCTACACCTAACATTACAGACAATTTAGCATGGCCAATTCACCTAACCTGCACAGTTTTGGACTGTGGGAGGAAACAGGAGCACCCGGAGGAAACCCACGCAGACACAGGGAGAATGTGCAAACTCCACACAGACAGTCGCCTGAGGTGGGAATTGAACCCGGGTCTCTAGCGCTGTGAGGCAGCAGTGCCAACCACTGTGCCATCGTGCCGCCCACAAACATAACAAATGTCCTGCTAAGAGAGCAGAGTGCTCGGTGTGATGAGTTAAGACACTTCAGAGAATATTTGAAGTGAACAGCACCTTCGTCATGCCAAAACAAAAACAAAGTCCTGCAAAAGGAATATTTCAAAAGAAATAAAAAATCATAGCAACAAAGAAAAAACAAATCAAGAAATTAAATATTCAGTAAAATAAAATGGAGAGCAACATTCCTAGTCCTGAGGTCAGAGAGTCAAAACAGTTTCTATATTATCACCTTAAATGTCTAAGGCTTTGAAACAGAATTTAAACCCAATACAGGAGCAACTGCTTCAATGCTGATGGACGGCTTGCCAAGGTTGAATTTGAAAGTCAGACCAGAAAACATAAATAACTGAGCCTCCTGGAGCTTAGAGTTTTAAGTCTGTCGTAAAATTACCATGAAGCTCAATAATAGAGGACAAAATGTTATTGAAACGTTCCGTACACTGAAGAATCATTGTTGAGTTGAAATGCGTGTGTTTGTTGAGATCTTTTAAAGGGACTGGGTAAGATGCTTCAAAATGAGTACAGGAGATAACTTCTGCAAGAATTTCCATAGCTATTCAATGGTCTAGGCAAATTGATGCAGGACTCTTCATTACTCTGTAAAATGATCCTAATCTCATCAGCTTGCACATTCACAGGAAAATTCTTCGTCTTCTGTTGTGCAAGGTATAATCTCAGTTAGACAGCATGATTGAAAGAGGGGTCATATTGCCAATTATAAAATACACATAATGGCAGTCCTGGATAGTAACTATTCCTGAGACAAATAAAGAGATACGACTGTGTTTGGATCTCATTCAGTTAAATAAAGGAGTTAGGAGGGAACTTCATTCTATTTCATCAGTCAATGATAGTTTAGTAAAACTGGTAACAAACAAATTTATCACAAAGCTAGATGCACAGTAAGTTCTGATGGATAACCTTAGACCAAAGAGTCAAGATTGCTGATTATATTATTACACAATGTGGGCTGTATTCCCTCAGTTATATACTATTTGGGATCTACTCTGTACTAGAGATCTTTCAAACTGCAATTCTGAAAACCTGGAAAAGGGAACAGGGCACCATTTACCAGATGGATGATATCCAAGTCCATGGTAAAATTAAGAAGGAATATAGCCATAGGGTCAAGGATGTGTTAAAGGCAGTCCTGAATCCATATCTTACACTAAGTGAGAAATATTAAGTCTCTAAATTAGCATTTACACTTCTTGGTCAGATAATCCAAGAACAGGCATCATGGTAGATTCAAAGAAGACAAGAGCCATCGATAGATTTCCAGCACTGAAGTGCATAAATTATATACTGTGCTTTGTAGGCAAGACAAATTAAGTGTGAAAGTTTATCCCCAACCAACCAACCAAACCTATAGGAGAGCTTTTACAAATAAGCCAGCAATGGCGTTGGTTTTGAAAACATTGAAGACCAATTACTGGCATTTTAACACATTATAATCCAGTCTCAGTCATGACAGTAACTGCAGATGCATCATCCACAAGACGAAGAGCCGTCTTAATTCAAGAACATACTTGTAGAACATGTAAACTGATCTATTTTACATCCAGGTCTTTGACAGAGTCAGAGTCATGCAGCACAGAAACAGGCCCTTCGGTCCAATGAATCCATGCTGACCATAATCCCAAACTAAACTAGGCCTACTTGCCCATGCTTGGCCCATATCCCTTTGAACATTTCTTATTCATGTATTTATCTAAATGTCTTTTAAACATTGTAACTATATCCATGTCCACCACTTCCGCTGGAAATTTCTTTTAGACATGAACCACTACCCTTAAAGAAATTGTCCCTCATGTTGCTTTCAAATCTTTGTCCTCTCACCTTAAAAATATGCCCGAGTCTTGAAACCACCCACCATCGGGGAAAATACACCTGCAATTCACCTTACTTATACCCCACATTATTTCATCAACCTCAATAAAGTCACCTCTCAATCTCCACCACTCCAGTTAAAAGCAAAATCAGAGCCTATCCTTATCACTCAAATCCTTTATTCCTGGCAACATCTTGGTAAATCAGTACGGAACCCCCTCCAGCTTAAAAATATCCCCCCTATAACAGGGCGACCAGAACTGGACACAGTACTTCAGAACAGGCCTCACCAATGTCCTGTACAACCTCAGACACCAAACAGAGTTATACAACCACAGAGAAAGAATCATAAACAGTAATGCGGGGATGCCAAAAGTTCACAGACTACTTTGCAAGCTTGAAATTTCAGGTCATGCTCGATCTTTGGTCACATCATTGGGATCAGAAAAAATTCAAAAATTGCCTCTACGCATACATTCAGACTTAGGCTGATGAGGTAGGACATTGATGTGGGCTATCT
Source organism: Chiloscyllium plagiosum (assembly GCF_004010195.1). Lineage (NCBI taxonomy): Eukaryota > Metazoa > Chordata > Chondrichthyes > Orectolobiformes > Hemiscylliidae > Chiloscyllium > Chiloscyllium plagiosum. The sequence continues at coordinate 7,850,988 of NC_057741.1, forward strand.
TCCAGACCAGGCATAAGTACCAGCAGATGTGCTCTTAAGAGCACAAGCGGATCAAGCAAAAATCAAAAGAGGAAGCAGAACTCCAGAGACAGCGTAAAAACCCTGTCCACCTTCAAGACAAGACAGAAAATTTGGTTAAATGGTAGAAACTCAAAATATTAGTCAATATACAAACAGATCAACTGAGAACTTATGTTATCAAAGCACCTGAAGGAGCTTTGAAGAAAAACAGAAAAGTATTAATCTTACTTGAGCCAAGATGGGAGACTGAACACGATTATCACAGGATATGGGGCAGCCATTATACTACATCAGATGATGTACAGAGTGATGCAATTCCACGCACAACACACCATCACCCAGAAACAATGTGAACAAGATTGGGCCATCCAATCAGAGCTGCAGATCATCTAAACCTATGAGATTTGGGCTTTGAGGTAGGTGGGAGATGGTGGAATGTTGATGTAGTGATAATGGTGATAATTTTTAATAGGTATGTTCATGATCATAGAAGATTATGTAAGTGAGTAAAAACAAACTACTAGAATAAAGTAGATTGAGTAGAGAGAAATTCAGAGGGAGATGTGGTAAAATAGAATTTATGTAAATCATAATGATGTCACTGATCACATGACTTTGACATAAGAAAGAATGTGCAAAGAGACATCTTAAACACCAAATGAGAGAGCTGTGTTTAACAATCTGCTGTGGATGGATGTAAATTAAATGCTGTTACAGTGCACGTGAAGTTAAAGATCTTTGATTTGAGCTAAGAAGCAGGTAGCCTCAGATAACCACAGATGAAGATAATCCAGACAGATGTGCCAATAGGCATGTAGCAGTATGGGCTTAAAACACAAGATAAAATTGTTCACACCTTCTCAAAGGCAGTTAGACTGACCTTAATAGTGATGCCCACATCCCATGCACAAACAAAAACATCTCTTTAAGACAGATAGGATATATACATCCAATACAAATTGAATGGGGAAAGAAAGAACATGAGGAAATCTTTGGGGGGCAGAGAAATGTTGAAGTGGAATGCAATATGGGAGTATGATGTAGAGAGACTTAATCATGGCTTTCAAAATATATTAGTGAGCTTTCAGAAAAATGAACAGCTGCAGGGACAAAGCAGAGGAGCAAGACAAGCTGAGTTGCTCTTGCGGCCAAACCAATGTGGATATGATAGGCGAAATTGCCTCTGACTGTGTTGTAACTGTTCTAGGAGTTTATGAATGTTCCTTGTGCTTTAAATAATAAGCTTATATGTTGGCTACTTTGTTTCTTTATAAAATGTTTGTAAATATCGCAGCCAGCTAAACGCAAAGTCAGAGCCAGAAAGCAGTGATGAAGCACTGAGGATATTTTACTTTATAGCCGTGAGTATTTTATAATCATAAGCAAACAAAAAAAATCAGACATGGCCATTAATATTTCATAACCACTGATTGAACTTGTTAAGATTTTACTTTTGATTGTTAAAAAGTTTGCTTGTGGGATGTGGCATCACTGGTTGAGCCAACATTCGTCCCCCATTCTAAGCTGCTGCCTTGAAACACTGCAGAACATATGCTGTTGGTAGATTCACAAAGCTCTTAAGGAGGGAATTCTTGGAATTTGATCCAGCAACAGTGAAAGAATAGTGAAAAATGGTGAGTGGCATGGAAAGGAACTTGAAGGTGGTGTTCCCATGTATCTGCTAGTTTATATTTTCCAGATGGAAGTGGTGTGATTTCGGTACTATCTTGGTGAATTTCTGCTGTGCGTCTTGCTGCTGCTAATGAGTGTTGTTGCTAGACAGTGTGGATGTTAGTGGGTGTGGAAACAGACCCTTCGGTCCAATTCATCCATGCTGACCAAATATCCTAAATTAATCTAGCCCATTTGCCAGCATCCCTCCAAATCTCCCCTATTCATACATCCATCCTGATGCCTTTTAAATATTGTATTTGTAACAGCCTTCACCACTTCCTCAGGCAGCTTATTCCTACATGCACCACCTTCTGTGTGAAAAAGGTTCCCCTTAGGTCCCTTTTAAATCTTTCCCCTCTCACCTTAAACCCATGCCCTCTACTTTTAGACTGCACTACAAAGGGGAAAAAACCTTGGCTATTCACTGTATCTATGCCCCTCATGATTTTATAAACATCTATAAGGTCACCCCTCAGCCTCTGATGCTCCAGGAAAATAGCCTTACCTTATTTAGCCTCTCCCGATAGCTCAAACTTTCCAACCCTGGCAACATCCTTGTAAATCTTTTCTAAACCTTTTCAAGTTTCACAATGTCCTTCCTATAGCAGGGAGACCAGAATTGAATGCAGTATTCCAAAAGTGGCCGAACCAATGTATAGTCACAACGTGACCTCCTGTACTCAGTGCACTGATGAAATAAAGCAAGTGTACCAAATGCCATCTTCACCGTCCTGTCTACCTGCGACTCCATTTTGAAGGAACCTGCATTCGAAGGTCTTTTTGTTCAGAAAAACATCCCAGGACCTGACCATTAAGTGTATAATTCCTGCCCAGACTTGTCTTTGCAAAATGCAACACCTCACATTTATCGAAATTCAACTCCATCTGCCACTCCTCAGCTCATCTGATCAAGGTCCTTGTACTCTGAGGTAATCTTCTTTGCTGTCCACTACACCATCAATTTTATCCTGGATAATGCCAAGCTTCTTAACTGTTGTAGGAGCTGCACTCATCCAGGTAAGTGGGAAATATTCCATCACACTCCTGCTTTGTTTCTTCTAGATGGTGGATAGAATTTGAGAAGTGAGATGACGAGTTACTCACTGCAGTACTCATAGCTTCTGACCGGCTCTTTAGCCATTGTATTTAATGGCTAGTCCAGTTCAGTTTCTTAAGTAAAAGTGAGGACTGCAGATGCTGGAGATTAGAGTCGAGAGTGTGGTGCTGGAAAAGCACAGCAGGTCAAGCAACATCCAAGGAGCAGTAGAGTCAACGTTTCAGGCAAAAGCTCTTCATCAAGAAGGGCTTTCCTGTTGAAGAGCTTTTGCCCGAAATGATTCACAACATCTTTCCTAGACGAGGGAGACCAGAGTTGCAGACAATATTCCAAAAGTGGCCTAACCAATGTCCTCTACACTCACAACTTCCCAACTCCTATGCTCAATGCACTGACCAATAAAGGAAACAATGCCAAATACTTCCTTCACTGTCCTATTTATCTGAGACTCCACTTTTGAGGAACGTTGAACCTACACTGCAAGGTTTCTTTGTTCAGCAACACTCCCCAGGATTTTGCCATTAAGTGTGTAATTCCTGCCCTGATTTTCCTTTTCAAAATGCGGCAGCACCTCACTTTTATCTAAATTAAACCCCATATGCCACAGGAGCAGGAGAATTGATGTTTCAGGCAAAAGGCCTTCATCAGGAAAGAGGCTTGTGAGCCAAGGGAGTGGAGAGATGGGTTTGGAGGGAGCCTGCTGACCGTGGAACCCAATCACCTAGCAGATTTGGAGGAGTGTATGTGTCCAGATGGACCAGACATACATGGGTCTTCTTGCATGAAACAAGGTGACCCTTCCTGGCCTGAACTTCCAAGGGTTGGAGGGTTTGTTGGCTTGCAGGAGGTATGTGGAGGGCCCTGCCATCTCTGTAGCCTCCTAAGCATACATGGCTGAGGAACTTGTCTTTGGCTCCTCCACTGACTATGTGCCTCCTGGTATTATTGTCTCCAAGCCCTGTCTTCGGTCCTGGGAACCAATGCTAGGGGCAGTTAAGTGAAGGTGTGCATGACACACTAGCATCCCCTGAGGCTGCTGGGCCTGTCTCTCATAGCAGCCACCTACCTGTCAAGCCTCTGTTAGGATAATTACACCTCATTTACATATTAAAGATGTTTGTGGAAAGGCTGCATTAGTATTCTTTTTGAGTTTATGATATTGCCAGTGCAATAATAAAGTAAAACTGGCTTTTTAAAGACATTCTAAGTATCAAAATTATAACTAGATTCTTTGTGACAATAAGGTTGTTGCAATAGATTATTGTATTTTGGACTGTCTTTAAATTTAGTGTGAAATGAAGGGGATTGTGTGACCAGCGATCAGGTTTGTCCTACAGCAGATCTGGGCTGGTAAAGATTAAAGTGAAGCCTCGATTATGAAAAAGTGCTAAGTGTAATGGTAGTAGTAACTGTTTTATCCGTGGACAGCCTGTGGATCTCCAAATCTCAAAGAACTAATTAAAATGTTAACTTGTAAAGGGGTATACTGTCCTTTTGATTCCAGGATAGGATAGAACTAGGCTGTAAAGAATAAATGATAAATATTTTTTAACTGGATTGAAGGCCCTTGTGATTCACATTGCCATGGAGAAGCAGACAGAAAAAGCCACTGTAAAGATTAAAAGTTTCATAGGATATCATTAATATCGCAGCCAGATGGTTTAGTCCATGAGGGTCCAGGAGAGACAGCAACACAAGGCAGCAAGATGCTCCAATTCACTATTCCTCATACAGCTACAAGTTCATATTCAGATTGAAAGGATCAAATTCATGAGGAGTTAAAGCGAAGCTGCAAAATTTGCTTATCTTGCCAAAGAGGATGAATCCCTAGAATTACTCACTCCACAAAGAACAGTTCTGGTATTAAGTTAACAGGCTGAGGAAGGAAAAGAACTGAAGAACCCTTGGGAGCTTTGAATCAGTTTGAACTGTTCTTGAAAGTTGAATGTCAGCTGAAAGAACAGTATGATGTATGTCTGTGAAGTGTGCTTTTCCGGTTATGGCAAAAATAAGGAAGGAGAGTATTCTGTTCTCTGCTTTAAAATATTTATTACAACAAAGGTAGTTTTGGTGATGCTTTTAGACTTACATTATATTAATCACCATGAAACAAAGTTTTGGTTGTCATTTTGTAGCATTTAATCAGAGATTCGAATTTCTTTTTTAAAATAATTGATCTCTATGGACATCATAACTTCTTAAAGAATGGAGCCTTCACAATGATGTTGAACAACCTATGACTAAATCGTTATGTACTGGTTATGTGATGACCCAGCAACATAGCATAAAAGGCTATAAAAGAAACTTGTAAAATGACACGCCGGTAAATCAGCTTGTAATGTATTTTACTTTAGATGGAAAGTATATTGGTCACAGACAGTATGGGTGCCATGAGAACCAGAAGTCACCGCCATCAGAAGATAATTACCGATTTGGGATCTGCTCCTTGAAATACTTGCACGAAACGGTGTGGAGGTGAGGAGGTGTCTTCAGCTGACTGCACCCTGCCTCAGTAGACCACAAGCAACATGCCCGTTATGCTCCCCATGTGATGAGTGGCCTATCTTTTCTTATGTTAATACCCACATAAATTATCCATTAGGGGCTTCAATTGATGCTACAGTGGAAAAGCCTGTTAGCGCGGATGAAATGATATCAGTCCGAGCCCAAAGTGCGGTTCAACAATCAGTAACGTTTATTGCTACAGTAACACCGGCGGAGACCAACCGAGGTCCGAATCTCGGCTGCTCTGCTGTTCCCGCGCGCAGCTACATATTATATACCTTTCTTTGTCAGGATGTGTGGAATTTGAGGATGAATGGGATGATAGTTCCCCATCATCACTGGAGTAGGTGCAAATAGAATGTTTCCTGCCGTCCCAGGAAAGTTGCAGGGCACACACAATAGGGTGCTAATTGGTTTATGTAAAACGGGTCCGGGTATTATCTGCTTGTCTCTCTCTGTGAGGGCAGGAACTAGCACCCCCCTTTGTTCCCTTGGGGTGTTGGTGTGTATTGGTCTGTTATCAGTCTCTTGATGTGATTAGGAGAAGGGTTTCCATATTAATTAATTCCGGAGTTTTGGTCTATGAGTCATGGGTAGTGTTGGTATAGTGTGGATTTTATCTGTCCTCTGTCTCCTATCTCCTGGTCACGTGGGCGGACCGGCAGCCGCTGAGTTCTGTGGGTTTAAAGCTGCGACTGCTGTTTAAAACACAAAATGAATTCTTATAGTTTCCTGATGTAGGCATAGTCCCATGGCAAAAGCAGGGCGGCTCTGATGCTGGCTTGCAAGCCATTCGCAGTTTTTCCTGCCGTAAGTTTAATTGAGGTGGAGGTAAGAAGTTGGTGGAGTTTGTACCTGATCCTACGTAATTCAATGCCTCCTTTCCACCAAATCTACCACTGGGGATACCATAAATGCCTTCAATAACTATGTCTAGATCTGGTCAACAGAGTACATTAATGATACTGTAGATTGTGAGAGAGAACACTGACTGAGCGACTAACATGATAGAATGTCTTGATTTTGAGTTCCATTTGGTAAATTGGGCACTTCCTATTTGGAAAGGGAGTAGAGGTGATTTAATTGCTGTCTTGGGGATTCTAAAGGGACTAAATGGTGTGGCACATGACAAGCTATTTTGTATTCAAAGAGCTGTATACCAGAGAACATAGTTTATGTTTGCGGTAGGGAGAGCAAGATGAATAGTGAGATGGAAAATTTCAAAATGAATCTGCTGAAATAGCAGGGAATACATGGGAACCCTATGTTTCTATTTGAAGGGGAGTATATCAATCTCTCTCTCCTAAGTGCAAAAATATTCCTCTTTTACAGAATAATGTTACATATAATTTAAAAACTTATGAGTACAGAGAATATAAATGCATTAAATAGCATAGAATGCGAGTTTACTCGATCCATCGTCCACTGCCAAACAACCCAAAGCTTCTGACCATTTGTTGATTTTATTATCTGTACCATTCCCATTCTGACCTCTGTTTTCAGCCTCCAATGCTGTCTATCTTTTGGTTAGTCAATTTACAGGCTTCTGGATTCAGTACTGAGTTCAGTCAATTGAAATCATAGCCACTGCCCCATTTTTCTCAGTATGAACCACTGTTGATGATTTTGCTGCTCCCATTTACACTATGGAGGCTCACCTTTTATGTCCTTACTTATCCATTGCTATTGCCTTATGAGAAAATCAGAAAGAATTAAGGAAAGAAAATACCACTGAAATATATGTTTGATCATCCAGAAAATTATAACCATGACAAGGGTAACACTCAAAATCTCAATACGTGTCTATCAATCTCTTTTCTGAAGTACAAACACATGTAAGTACTAGACAGTACATTGATTTGATTTATGAAAAAAAAATCAACTTCAGCACGTTTTTTGATTCTGTGTCTAAGTGGGGAGTTAACTTCCAAACTTGCCAGATCCCAGCAGAGAACCTCTTATTGAATAGAAGCCGAGACCTTGGAGTGCAGATTCATAGCTCCTTGAAAGTGGAGTCGCAGGTAGATAGGATAGTGAAGAAGGCGTTTGGTATGCTTTCCTTTATTGGTCAGAGTATTGAGTACAGGTGTTGGGAGGTCATGTTGTGGCTGTACAGGACATTAGATAAGCCACTGTTGGAATATTGCATGCAATTCTGGTCTCCTTCCTATCGGAAGGATGTGGGCATGGATAGGGTAAATAGGCAAAGTCTTTTCCCTGGGGTAGGGGAGTCCAGAACTAGAGGGCATAGGTTTAGGGTGAGAGGGAAAAGATATAAAAGAGACCTAAGGGGCAACTTTTTCTCACAGAGGGTGGTATGGGTATGGAATGAGCTGCCAGAGGAAGTAGTGGAGGCTAGTACAATTGCAACATTTAAGAGGCATTTGGATGGGTATATGAATAGGAAGGATTTGGAGGGATACGGGCCGGGTGCCGGCAAGTGGGACTAGATTGGGTTGGGATATCTGGTCGGCATGGACGGGTTGGACCAAAGGGTCTGTTTCCATGTTGTACATCTCTATGACTCTATGACTCATAGAGACTTAAACCAACCAAGACTTAGCTTCTGCCCAAATTGATCACTCTTGTGCTTAATTCTACTCCCTTCCAAAACTATATGTGTGGGTTGAAGCAGACAGTTCACACCCCTATTCATGGTCTCGTCCTCAAATCTGCCATTATCCACCAATAAGATTATCCACCTCCATCTCTGAAACAAGTATATTCTCCCACACTGAGCATGCATCCCATCAAGAATGCAGGGTCAGAAAACTACTTTTTTTTAAGTCAAACCAGTCTCTGTAGCTTATTCATTTACTGAGAAAAAGACATTTATCAATTTGTCATCAGCTAAGAGCCACGAGCATGGTGGTATTTGTATAACATTTTGTCAGACATTCTTCAACTTTTGCTGGAATGTTCTCCGAAAGAAGCATTACTTGTTTACTGGGTTACTCCCTGATCATGAGCAAGGACAAGTGCACAGAAGTGACCTTTCGTAAATGCTCACTGCATACCACTTCAATGTTATTTCCATTTTGGCTTCAATTCTACTGGGAAATCGAATATTGATCTGCTATGAGAGGAATGAAATAGCCAGCGTCAGCTCGGAAGAAAATTGTGTATTTTCAAAAATGTAATACAATCCAAGAACCATTTCGGAATCTGTAATTCTACATAAATGAAGACAGATTAAAATGTAAAAGCTTGCAAATGAAGTGTCTCCTTTTTAATGAAGACTGCTTTTACACAATGTACAATATTACCAACAAGCATTTAAAGCATTCAGCCTGCAATTAAAATTAAATTAGTCCCCATAACAACTAAGGGCCTGATTTCAGCCATGCATAATGTCCAGTCATTGTTACTTCCCTTTCCTAGTATAACCAGATGTGAAAACTTGGTACAGTGAGCTTTTGGGTACAAATTCACATCCTGCTTGTGGGCTTAGCAGAGGGATCCCTCTTCATCTACGTTACTTTTTTACATTAGTCCCATCAAGTGCTCTAAGTTCATCACAACGTCTCGGGTTCTGTCGCCCCTGACATCCCCCAATCAGAGTAGGGTCACCTCCAAGACTGAATATTATGAAAAGCTATTCTGTGCCTGATTAACCTGATGCCCCGAAGCAGCTAACTGGTTTACTGTATACAGCATCAGCTGTTGCTGATCTCCACATTTCTTATAGAGCATTGGAGGTTACTTAGCTGCTGGTAGCCTTCAGTGTCTGAATCCTTGTAAAAATACAGGTTCTTGAATCTTACCTCAAGGCAACACAAGACCATCAACTATTAGGTAATTCTAAACGTACTCCAAAAGCCAGACAACCCTTTTTTTTCCTGATTGCCTGTCATTATAAGTCTTTACCTTGCTTTCATTCTGATCTCTTGATCCTCGGTCACCTGTAGTGCTCCAATAAAACTTAACATTAAGTCAAGTAGCAGCACTTTGTGTTTTTGTTTTAGCATTCTGTAAGACATAGGAGCAGAAATTAGGCCGTTCAGCCCATTAAGTCTGCTCTGCCATTCAATCATGCCTGATTAGTTTCTCAACCCCATTCGCCCACTTTCTCCCTGTAACCCTTGATTGCCTTGATACTCAAGAACCTATCTATCTCAGTCTTAAATATACTCACAACACCAAGTTATAGTCCAACAGGTTTATGTGGAAGTACTATCTTTTGGAGCACTGCTCCTTCATCGGATAACTGTGGAGCAGGATATATTGTCCAATATATCATTTCAATTGCATGATACTGTAATCTTTTGCTATAAATTCTGTGTCTTGGCATTGGATAGGTATATGGAGGATAGTGGGTTAGTGTAGTTTAGGTGGGCTTGGATCGGCGCAACATCGAGGGCCCAAGGGCCTGTACTGCGCTGTATTCTTCTATGTTCTATGTTCTATGTTCTATGGTCCTACTCCACAGCTACATGATGGAGGAGCAGCACTCTGAAAGCCATTGCTTCTAAATAAACCTGTTGAGCTATAACCTGGTGTTGTGTGATTTTTAACTTCGTCCACCCCAGTCCAACATCGGCACCTCCAAATCTTAAATATACTCAATGACCTGGCCTGCACAGCCTTTTGTTTCAATGAATTCCATAGATTCACCACTCTCTGGCTGAAGAAGTTTCTCCTTATCTCTGTTCTAAAAGGTCTTCTCTTTACTCAAACGCTGTGCCCTTGCGTCCTAGTCTCTCAATGGAAACATCTTCCTAACATCTACTCTGTCCAGGTCATTCAATATTCTGTATGTTTCAATTAGAATCCCCCTCATCCTTCTAAACACCATCAAAAATTGACCCAGAGTCCTCAAACATTCCTCATATGTTAAGCTTTTCATTCCTGGGATCACTCTCGTGAACCTCCTCTGAACGTGCTCCAAGATCAGTATATACCTCCTGAGATATGGGGCCCAAAACTGCACATAATACTCCAAATGTAGTCTGACTAGAGCCTTCCAGAGCCTCGGAAGTACATCCCTGTCTTTATATTCAAGTCTTCTCAAAACAAATGCCGTCATTGCATTTGCCTTCCTAACTACTAACTCAACCTGCAAGTTTACCTTGAGACAATTTTTGACTAGAACTCAAAGTCTCTTTGCACTTCAGACTTCTGAATTTTCCCCCAATTTATAAAATAGCCCATGCCTCTATTCTTCCTATCAAAGTGCATGACCTCTCACTTTCCCACATTGTACTCCATCTGCCATCTCTTTGCCTACTCTCCTAACCTGTCCAAGTCCTTCAGCAGCCTCCCCACCTCCTCAATGCTATCTGTCCCTCAAACTATCTTTGTATCATCTGCAATTTTAGCCAGAATGCCCTCAGTTTCTTCATCTAGATTGTTAATTGAGAAAATGAAAAGTTGTGGTCCCAACACAGCCTTGTAGAACACCATTTGTCACCAGCTGTCATCCTCAGAAAGACCCTGCTATCCCCACTCTCTGCTTTCTGCTAGACAGCCAATCTTCTATCCATGCTCACACCTTGTCTCTAACACCATGGGCCCTTATCTTACTCAGTAGCCTCCGGCGCAGCACTCCTTGTCAAAGGCCGCCTTGAAGTGGAGTTGAAAAATGTGGTGCTGGAAAAGCACAGCAAGTCAGGCAGCATCCAAGGAGCAGGAGACTCTATGTTTCAGCCATAAGTTCTTCTTAATGTCCAGGCAGATAACATGCATTGACTCTCCTTGGTCTAACCTACTTGTTACTTCCTCAAAGATTTATAGCCGATTTGTCAGGCATGACCTCCCCTTTGATGAAACCGTGCTGACTCTGTCCTATTTTACCATACACTTGCAGGTATTCAGAAATCTCATCCTTCACAATGGATTCCAGGGTTTTACCCACAACTGAGGTATGAATAATTGACCTGTTATTTTCTGTTTTTTGCCTTGGTCCTATTTTAAACAAGGGCGTCATGTTAGCAATTTTCCAGTCCTCTGGGACCCTCCCTGATTCTAGCGATTCCTGAAAGACCACCACTACCTCCTCCACTATCTCTTCAGCTATCTCCCTTAAAACTCTGGGGTGTAGGTCATCTGGTCTCGGTGATTTATCCACCTTCAGGCCATTCAGTTTTTCTAGTACATTCTTCTTGGTGATGCGCCCTCACTCACTTGAATTTTTGGGATATTGCTCATGTCTACCAGCATGAAAATCAATGCGAAGTAATTATTCAGTTCCTCAGCTATTTCCTTGTTCCCATGATTCTTTCCAGCATCATTTTCCAACAGCCCAATGTTCACTTTTGCCTCTCTTTTACCCTTTATATAACTGAAGAAAATCTTGGTTTTCCTTTATATTTCTGGCCAGCTTGCCCTCATATTTAATCTTCTCCCTCCTCATTTCTTTTTTTGTTGCCCTCTGTTGGTCTTTGTAAGCTTCCCGATTCTCTGGTTTCACACTGCCCTTTGCCACATTACATACTTTCTGTTTTGCTTTTATGCTATCCCTGATTTTCCTAGTCAGCCACGGTTGCCTCATCCACCCTGTACCATCCTTCTTATTCCTCGGGATGAATCTCTGCTGTGTCTCCTCAATTACTCCCAGAAGCCCCTGCCATTGCTGTTCCACTGTCTTTCCTGCTCGGCTCCTCTCTCAATCAATTCTACCCAGCTCCTCTTTCATGCCTCTGTAGTTGCCTTTATTCAGCTGTAATGCTATTAGCTCTGGCTCTATCTTCTCCCTCTCAAATTGCAGACTGAATCCTATTATATTATGATCACTGCCTTCGAAGGGTTCCTCCAACTTAAGCTCCCTTACAAAGTCTGCCTCATTGCTCAACACTAAATCCAGTATTGCCTGTTCTCTAGTGGCCTCCATCACCAGCTACTCCAAACAAACCATCTCATAGACATTCCACAAATTCCTTTTCTTGCAATCCACTGATTTTCCCAGTCCACCTGCATATTGCAATGCCCATGATCACTGTAACTTTGCCTTTCCTACACATCTTTTCTATCCCTTGGTATATCTTGTGCTCCAGATCATTTTTAAATTCAATAATTTGAGATTATAGTATCTTCCACAATGTTTGTTTCCTCTCTTTTGGTCAGTTTTAGTTTCATACTTGTTTTACTCTTGTACTTTCATTTTGGATGCCTCCAGTTATGCATCATTTTATCATTGTAAAAAAGATTTACAAAAATGTTGCTGGGATTGGAGGATTTAACTATTGGGAGAGATTGAATAGGCTGGGGCTATTTTCCCTAGAGCATTTGAGGATAAGAGGTGACCAGTTCAAAGTTTATAAAATCTTGAGGGGCATGGATAGTGTGAATAGCCAAGGTGTTTTTCCCAAGGTTGGGGAGTCCAAACTTGAGGGCACAGGTTTAAGGTGAGAGGGGAAAGATTTAAAAGGGACCTAAAGGACAACTTGTTCTCACACATAAGGTGTGTTGAATGACCTGTCAGAGGAGGTGGTGGAGGCTGGCACAATTACAACATTTAAAATGTATCTGCATGTGTATATCACTAGGAAGGGATTAGTGGGATATAGACCAAATATTGACAAATAGGACTAGGTTAAGTTAAGATATCTGGACGGCATGGATGAGTTGGAGTAGAGGGTCTGTTTCCATACTGTACAGCTCTACGAATCTATTTAGATTAGATTCAATTCCCTACAGTATGGAAACAGACAATTCAGCTCAACAAGTCCACATGACTCTCTGAAGAATAACTCACCCAGACCCATTCACCTACCCTATATTTACCCCTGGCTAATGCTCTAATACTGTGGGCAATTTAGCACAACCAATTCACCAGACCTGCACATCTTTGGATTGTGGGAGGAAACCCACGCAAACACGGGGAGAATGTGCGACAGTTGCCCAAGGTGGGAATCGAACCTGGGTCCCTGGTGCTGTGAGGCAGCAGTGCTAACCACTGAGCCACCGTGCTGCCACTGTTTGAACCTCCTCTGGACACATATTTTGTTCCTTCTTCTTGGTCAATTATCATTCTCAGCTCTTTTGTCATGTAATCTTCTGTCAATTCTACCCGATCACAAACCTTCTCTTTTATTTATTGTAAGGAGAGACATGTTGACAAGGCTTTTAATTTCATGCTTATCAGAACAATGCAAGAATGAAATTCCAAAAGATCACAGCTATTTGTATTACAGGAGAAAAGCATGTTGATTGGTCGGCAAGTTTATTCTGTTTGACTGAGGCAACTTGCCAACCAGCATGCTTTTCCCTGCAGTATAAAGCTTTTTGTGATTATTTACAATTTGACATTCAGCCATTTGTCCTAACAAGTGCAAAAGGAAAGGTTTTGACGATGTGCCCCTCTCTTCAACAATAGTCATCTTCCCTTCTTTGTCCACCTTTCCTTTTTCACTAACCCCAGTTCCGAAGAAAGATTATTGATCTGAAATCTTAAATCTGGTTCACTCGCCACAGCTGCTGCCTGACCTACTGAGCACTTTGAACATATTTGTCTTAATTATAGACATCCAACATTTCCATTGAAATGGAGGCAAGGGCAGGCCATTCAGCCCCTCAAGCTGTTCAACATAATCATGATTGTTTTGCCCCAGGCCTCAACTTCTGCTTCATGCTAGCTCCCTGATATGTCAATAATCTACTTTCTTTCTCTTTTAAATACTTTGTGATCTAGCTTCCGCAATGCTGTGAGGTACAGAATTCCAGACATTCACTGTCCTCTGAGAGAAAAAAACTTCTTCATATCTCAGTTTTAAATGCACGTCCCCTTATTTCGTAATCATGTCCTCTAGTTTGTAAGTCCCCCAAGGATAGGATCAACTTTTCAACATCTGCCTTGTCAAACCCCCTTCAGAATCTTGTGTTTTTTGTAAAGACCACATCTTTATTTTTGATTCTAGTCTAAAATGAGAAAATAGCTGTTTTAAAAGACAACGGTTGTTGAAAGATTGTTGCACCTTTTGAAATCAAATTACTGTGATCTCCTTGTAAGTCTGTTTACACAACTACTTATTCAAGCAGTAGGGCAAACCTAGTTACCATTGAGCTGGAACTGAGGGGGCAGGGAGTTAATGTACAAGTGAAGGTTTGACCAGCAGCAAGTCGCTGATTGGTCTGTGAATTGGTGACCACTTATTGAAGCCAAAAACCTCTTGCCTGCCAGCAACAAGGTGCCTGGATCTGAAGTAATTGAACAGCTGGGGTGTGAAAGTTTGGGGCAGAAACAATTGGACGTCTGGGAGAGACAGAATTGTTTTAGCTCTACAGTAAGAGTGCCTCAAGATTGTTTACGATAACTGCAGAGGAGACATTAACTATGTGTTTTTTTAAGTCAAAGGCCTTTCATAAAGTGTGTCACCCTGTTCTTCCTGAAAACAAATGAAAGTACCTGGAGAAGAAATATCAAGAAATAGCATTTGGAAAAGCAAAAGAATCATCTCAGCAAACCGCATGGAGAAGGATTATTGAACCATGTTTCCAAACTTTCCCAGTGCCCCTAACACCCATGCATTTATTCTTGTCTATTTATCTGCCAGGGAAGATTATCACTGGTAGAGATACATGTTGATGGTTCATAGTTATTTATCTGTAATTGGGATCAACTTATTTGCAGTAAATAGTATCTCTTGTTAAGTACAAAAACCTGATCTGTGCTCCTGTCGACCTGGGCCGAAAAGACAAGTAAATTGGGGAACATTGTGTACTCCTTTAGATCTTTTAACCTTTGTAATGACTTGAGCGAATAGTGGGGTTTGATTTTCAGCATGTTATCCCATTGAGTTGCAATAAATTTAATAAGGTCATCTTTCATTAATTTAAACTCTAACGAATCAAGGCCTAATTTTGTTTTGCCATTCTTGAGAAGTCAATCACTACATCCCAGAAATCAGCCTCGTGAATTTCTCTTGAACGGTCACTGATACCAATACATCCTTTCTTAAATATTGGGACCAAAACTGTATACAATATTCTTGGTAGAGTCTCCCAAAACACTCTGTGCAGTTTAGCAAAGCTTCTTTATGCAGTCCTTAGTGGTAAAGTCCACAATTCCATTTGCCTGTGTAATTACTTGCTGCATCAGCATGTTTACATTATATGTTTCATGATCGAGAAATCTGTGATCTGTACAATTTTGCAGTCTCCCTCCATTTAAGTAATCATTTGCCTTTTGATTCTTTTAACAAAGACAGAGTGGGTGCGTGGAATGTCTTACTGTACACCCCATCAAGACGTCGATCTAACATCTACAACGTGGGTCAGCTGTCTGTGAGACAAGCATATTGTACAGTCATTCAAACAATTGGTCATGTCTGAAAGTGGACAGGGGCTCATCCTTAGTTCAGTCAAGAGGTGGCCATTGTCAGTCAGGATTCTCAGTAAGATCAATTCCAGGCCTAATCTGTACACAGTCCAGAGACGTGACCACAGTTGGTTATCCACTCAGGCCAGGCACAGGCAGGGGATCTGTCTGACTACAGTCCAGGGAGCGGTCAATGATCCATTCTTCAAGGCTAGCACCGATGGTCAGGGGAATCATGTATTGTCAGTCAGGGAGCTGCAAGTACAGCAGTCGGGGCCCGCTCAGTCATGTCTTTGGGCTTGTCAAAGTTGGTCAGAGATCTGACGAAATACAGTCCTGTGGTTCTCCGCTTTGATCTTTGTGGGCCCGAGGCAGCCTATGCAGGCAGAGGGTGAAATCACTGCCAAAAGGGGGTGTGGGGTCGAGGCTTGGAGCAGAGAGTGCTGTGGGGAGAAGCAGAAACAACTGTAGAGATTGGGATAAGAACACTGACAAAGGGTTTCTCATGGTGAGGTGGCAGGAGTAACATTGGAGGGTATTGTGGTCCACAGGAGGCAGGAGTTATTGGCAATTGCCACAACTGTGGTGCCTATGGGGGAGCATACACAAGCATTGTGGCGGAGGGGAACCTGACAATGGGGTGGAGCCCAGTACTGACAGAATCCATCACAAGCTCCAACCCCTGCCATTTCCTGCCATTCTCTCAGTGGGAAATACAACTGAAATAGCTGGGGTAGCACCTAGGGTAGGTGGAGTCACTGTCAGTTTGATAGATGCAACCATTGGATATAAGTCTGCATGCCTGGATACTGAAGGAGCAAATATGTATTTGCAAACACTAGCTACGTTTCGTTCGAATAATTCCTTTGCCCATTTGCAATGCAGACAGAATAATCCTGATTAGGGTTCAAATGTGTGTCAAATACAAATTGCATAATGCCTTTGGTGCTTAAAGATGTATAATGGCATCTGTGATGCAGAATTAAAAGGAAGTGAATGCTAGCCAAAAGCACCCCATCACTTGCGAACCTTCCAGGAGTGCTACAGGAAACATTGAACTCTACCTCCAATTGTCCTGACTATGGGCTCTACTGAACGCAATAATAAGTTCTATAGTTGATGTGGATCTGGGATGGGAAGTGGGTCTGATCGTAATGTTGTTAATTGTTCAGCTGGTGCTGCATCTTCATCAAGCTGATGCATCTATTGCAACCAGAACCATGGTGGGACAGGTGACAGGATTTCTGAAGATGTGAGTCCGCTGTTCGGACTGGTTGGGAGGCTCCAACAATATAGGCTGGACAGATTGTGCCACATGTTCCTGCTGTGCTGTGTTGTGCTCTGCACAACTGGAATAACAATGAGGTGATGTGATAGATGCTGAGGAATGGGAAAAATGGGATACTTCTTAGGGGGAGGATGAAGAGCTCTCCTTCTCCATGACAGTGCCTGATGCAGCTGAGTTCTATGTTAGCTGGTGGTTAAACAGTAACTTGGATGAGAAAGTGGAGTTTGTATATGCAAGGGAGTTACACTGCTCAAGACATAGCCAGGATAACTGTATCTTTGTGGTTACTGTGCCATTACATTGTTGGTGAGGGGCAATACCACTGCCACTGCTTGTCTGGGTACACAATGGTCTTTAAAAGATGGGCACAGATACAGGTATCTGCTGAGTGCTGAATTGTTCTGGAACAGTTTGTGGTAAAGTTTGAGCTAGAATTGGACAAAAAAGATACCAGAAGGATGGGGTAGACAGTTAACAGCCAAGTTGGGTAAGATGCAGCTTGGAATCTCACCAGACTTTGTGGCAAAAAATCCTTAAAACTTGAAGCAACTGACACTTACTTTTCTCAGCTAAGTTTCCGCCCATTAAAATGAAATGCCGTATATGAGATGTATGCATTGTGTTCTCTCCAGCGAGCAATGTTTATTTTCATTCATGTGCCTGCTTTAAAATGGGGTTTAATATACTAGGAATGATTTTGCTTTGAGAACTATTGTAAGGTCAGCCGAGTTGGTTTTGAATTAGCTCTGCATCAGTTATCTGAGAGGTTTAGCTTTCATGCTATTCACTGAGACTGAATCCAAGCACAGATTCCAGGGGTGAAGAGACACTGCTTGTATCCAATGCAGCATTTCTTAAAGCAACTCTTCCCATGCTGACAGAGTCCAGGACTCTTTTTCTTTTGACCTTCAATTCTGCATACAGCATAGGGGAGGGTAGGTTTATTTTTGATTAGATTAGATTCCCTACAGTGTGGAAACAGGCCCTTCGGCCCAACCAGTCCACACCAACCCTCCGAAGCGTAACCCACCCAGACCCATTTCCCTCTGACTAATGCACCTAACACTATGGGCAATTTAGCATGGCCAATTCACCTGACCTGCACATCTTTGGATTGTGGGAGGAAATCGGAGCACCTGGAGGAAACCCACACAGACACGGGGAGAATGTGTAAACTCCACACAGACAGTTGCCCAAGGCTGGAATCAAACCTGGGACCCTGGTGCTGTGTGGCAGCAGTTAGATTTAGTGACCTAAGTCTTGCAGGCACCAGTCTTTTAAAATTCCAACTCATTAAGTCGCAGTATAAAAAGATGTGAACTAGTATTGTAGGGAATTCTGAAGGTGTTGCCAGTTGAAATATGAAATCCTTAGGAGTAGCTGGTACCTTATAATGTACCAGCCTTTTAAACAGAGAAAAGAATTACTAGCATCTAGCAATTGAGAGTTGTTTATATTTAAATCTTGGAACTGTGTTTGTCTTTGAGAATACACAGGGAATTTTCCCAGTCCCTGAATGACATGGGCAATTGTGAGAAATTCGGGAGAATTCCGAATGTGAAATTTAAGAATCTCAAATCTGAGAAAAGAATCCAATTTTGTCCTTAAGGTTTTAACAAATAGATTAGCATTTCATTATTAAGTGGCAAAGATCCTACATTCAAACATTTGCAGCTACCTTCACCTCATTTATCAGCTGGTTGCCACTCTCCCAGGTACAAATGAGTAACTAGACAGTTCTAGAAGGTACCAACCTCACCACATCATCACGGCCAATCTTGGACTAACGTAGTACTTTCTGACACTGTAAGACTGCACTTTAGAGCTCACCAATACCTTACATTGCAATGCTCCTGTCAAGCAACAGTGTGCAGGCATACAAACCCAGCATGCATTGGAACAGAATGCATCCCCAGGCTCCTAGCAGTTTTTCTTGGTGCTCACTCAGTTTACATTTTTTTTTTCATAGAGTCATACAGCATGGAAACAGACCGTTCGGTCCAACACGTCCATACCATCCAGGTTTCCTAAACTGAACTAGTTCCATCTGCCTGCATTTGGCCCATATCCCTCTGAACCTTTCAATTTACTTGGATACTGTCAGAATCTCTGCATTGCCTTGTTTTTTAGCACAGACAGAAAACCATCAGTTTCCCATGATTGCCAGCACTGAACAAAGTTGCAGCTCAGTACCATGGTATCAATATCACACCCACATCAAGTGGGAACAGCAAACACACTATATGTGCTTCAACCAGACCGGGATATCTCAAAGTCTAAGGGAATTAGCCCTTAGTCAAGGCAAGAGGTTTATGGCCACTCAGGGGATGCCACCACAGTCAGTCAAGGCATAGTTAGATCTCATTCCAGAAGGTTGACCACAGTCATACCTAGAGGTAAGACCTAACCAGTCAGGGATTACAGCTGGATCATTCAGATTGCCATGGAGACATCAGTTCAGTGGGTGAGTGGGCCAAGTATCACTGCATGGGAAAAAGGGAAGTATTAAGTTTAATGAAAGTGACTGGATGAACTGTCAACTAGAAAGAAAGATGATGCAGTGACATCAGTTACAGGGTTGGAAGTGCAGATGGTGGGAAGGCTTAGTCGTTTGGCAGTGGGTGAGAGTCACTAAAGGAAGATGCTGCACACAATAGTGAGAATGCCAGAACGTGAGCCCTGGGTGGGAAATGTGTGCAGTGGCAAAGTTATTGTGAGAACAAGGTATTGGAGAACACATCATGCCACTCACTCTTGTGAAGTGCATACTGCGATTGATCTTCCTGCAGCATTGTTGCACATTGCACCCATGGAAACCGCAGTGACCTGGGTGGCTTTCTCTGACCAGGTTGGCAGTATCTCTTGTTGGGGCCTTCTGTTGGGCCTGGAGAGAGATAACAGCTCTCCTCACGCCCTCACTGCCACCCACCCCTCCAACCACCCCAACCTTCAGGTCTGCAAACCAGGCTGCCACGTTCCTTATTTCTGGCATCTTATTTTGTTTTGCAAACAAACAACATACATGGAATGGTATTTTCCAGCTTTCAGAGTTAGAAATAGTGTATAGCTGTGCAGATAGTAATCTAAAAATTGCTGAGTTAGCCAAAATTAAATGAAATTACTGAAAAATTATATGAAGCCTCCTGTAACAACAGGTTAATGGTTGGATGATTATCTAATGGTCAATGGTTTTTTTGGGGTTCCTAAAATCGTTGAAAAACAAAAGGAAAAAGTCACTTGTTCTTTCACATAGTCATTGCTCAATTAGGCCCTGCTTGTCACCGGTTCCTTGGCCACATGGCTGTTTTTCCTGGTGGAGAGCAGGAGAATCGACGTTTTGGGCAGGAGCCCTTCATCAGGAATGAAGGGCTTTTGCCTGAAACATCGATTTTCCTGCTCCTCAGGTGCTGCCTGACCTGCTGTGCTTTCCCAGCACCACACACTCTCAACTCTGATCTCGAGCATCTGTAGTCCTCACTTTTTCCTAGTTGTTTCTCCTGGTGGTGGAGTATTAATAAAGTTATTTCGACCTGGTGTTTTCACTGTCTTGTACCTGCAAACACACAACATGGATACTGGAGGACAAAAAAAAATTAATTGCTGTAACTCAACAGTAATGGGCTAAACTGCCACAGTGCGTCTGAATGGTTGGAGTCTTGTTTTGAAACAGTCCAGGCCATCAAATATGTAATTAGATTAGATTCCCTAAGAGTGTGGAAACCGGCTATTCGGCCCAACCAGTCCACACCAACCCTCTGAAAAGTAACCCACCCAGATTCATTTCCCTCTGACTAATGCACCTAACACTATGGACAGTTTAGCATGGCCAATTCACCTGATTCGCACATCTTTGGACTGTGGGAGGAAATCCACACAGACACAGAGAATGTGCAAACTCCACACAGACAGTCACCCGAGGCTGGAATCAAACCTGGGACCCTGGTGCTGTGAGGCAGCAGTGCTAACCACTGTGCCACCCATATGTGATCATGTATTAGCCAAAAAGAAGAGGTTTCCTCAGAGAATTGTGCTGTGTCAGTATCATATGATTGACTATGAAATAGATGGTAATGGCAAACTAAAGCTGAGGTCAAAGTGCATAAAATTATAAAATAAGTCACTTTCTAGAGAGAAACAAGCTACTCTTAATGAGTTAATTCAACAAACTGGCTGTGCAAAGTATAATACTACTTCAGTTATCCAGCAGTCAAACTGAACATTTGCTGAAGACTGGACAGTGCAAAGTTTTGAGTGCACAGCTTGTTTGTATGGGCAAGGGGTAGAAAAAAGTTAGTCTCAAAGCATAGTTAGCTAACTCTGAATATCATCGCATCACTGGGAGGTTGAGGTAGAGCAGACTGATCACCTGTATCCCTCTTATCCTCGGACAAGCCCACCTAACTGGTTCACCTATAATTGTAAGCATTGTATAGGTAAGGCTCTTGTCGTACTTTGCAGTATACTTTGCTTTAATGAAGAATATTGGGCAAGTCCCATTCTTAGACTAATACCCAATGTAAACTCGATGGACTAGGGAAAGTATAAATAAAAGTCTACAGGTGGAATCTAAATATTGCAGCTACAGTGTGAGCAGCAGAAAATCCTGGCGTTGACAAGCCTCTGTGGACAGCAAAATTGCATGAGACTCCGCAGTGGAGGCCGAATGCATGTTTAAAGGTGTGAGCAGAGCAGAATTGTGTAAGAGGATTTGCCAGGGGTCATGGAGTGCACACCTTCATGGAACTCCCTGATTTTGACACTTCATCAAAACCTGGCAAACTTCAGGCCATTCATTCTCTCTGCCAGTTATAACACTTTCCCCAGCTTGGTTCACCCCACCTTTTACTAACAGGATAAAAACCATCACTTTTACATATCCCCTCAGTTCCCAAGAAGACTAACATGGGACTTGAAACAATAATCCAATTTCACTCTCCACTAATGCTGCAAGACTTTCGCAGGACTTGCTTTTTATTTCTGGTAGGTTTGCTCTTTGACATCTACCTGAAAATGGAGGTGGCGATCTCTGCACTGCACTGAAGTGTTAACCAAGATTATGTTCTTAAACCTGTGAAGTCATTTGTGAACCCTGAGCATTTTGAAATTGTGTAAAATTGGTGGTATTGAGCCCTTCAGATAATATCCACAAACAGTGTGTGATAACTGACCAAAAATGGACAGATTTTGCATTGCGTTTTGGCCTGCTGATCTTCTATTGTGTACTAATCCGTCAAGCAAGCTTCCAAAAAGCTGCTGAAGTTAATCCAATTAGGCAGCATTGTATTGCACTTTTATGGAGCCCAGAAATGCATACCTTTGGCATTTAGTTCTGCATCAAGTTGCTGTTTCTTCCCCATTTGGTTATTACTTCTGTGACATTAGATTCCTTCTAACTATTCCATTCATTTGGATGCAAGGAAATATAATGTTTTAAATGCAATGAACAATCACCAGCGTTGGTCCCTGAGACTGTTGCACAAAACAGCAAGCCGTTTAAAACCATTGATGAACATACAAACCACAAAGTCTGTTTTACCTCATAATTTCATTAGCCTTGAAGCAAAGATAAAAATTCCAGATGTAAACTCTCCCTGAGAAGGAAATATCAAGCCCAGCCAAAAGTCGTTGGTAAAAGTTTACTTTGTTTGGAAAACTGAGTTTTTTGGCAAAGGCTCAAGCGACAGTTACAGTTGCACTCTGCCTTTTTGGGACACATTGGTACAGATCCCATCTGTGGTATGAGAGCCTGGTGTTCCTGCCAGTTTTGATTGCTGAGATTTTGTTGTACTTTGTTCTGATTCAACATACCGTTTGTCGGGTGAAGCAGATGAATTGCTGGAAAATTTCACTCAGAACATAAACAATAATTGCACATTTCCCCACAGCATAAGTTGTGAATAGCTTTTAAGCATTGATGTTAACTCAGGTTGAAAACATATTGGCCTCCTTTGCAGCATGAGACCTGGAAGAATTTACCTCCTTGGCCTCATTTATTTCTAAGTTCAGATTTCTGTCCTAAATTGTTGGAAAATTTTATGATTAGATTCTCTAAATCCGTTATGACCAGATGATGGGTGATATTTTCTCTGTTATACAATTCCCCAAATTGTCAAGCACCTGGGTGAGGAGGAATGTAATGGCTCCTCTTTCTTTACTCACCCACCCCCTCAGTTGGTTGCAACAAGTTAATTTAGAAAAGATCTCCTCCCTTGTAATAAATTTATCTTAAAAGGAGCCATTTTAACTCTGCTTCCTTGACTTAACAGGAGTGAGTTTATTGGTCATTAAATGCAATAATAACACAACATTTTTCAAACAAAAAGTGAATGTAAGAAAAAGTATATATGGATCAGTCTCTTTAAGATGTAGATAGTAGAACATAGGGCAGTCAATTTAGGGATTCTTAAGGCAGAAAGTCCCATAGTTAAGATTACAATTAGATTACATTAAAGTGTGGAAACAGGCCCTTCGGCCCAACAAGTCCACACCGACCCGCCGAAGCGCAACTCACCCATTTCCCGACATTTACCCCTTACCTTACACTACGGGCAATTTAGCATGGCCAATTCACCTGATCTGCACATCTTTGGACTGTGGGAGGAAACCGGAGCACCCAGAGGAAATCCACGCAGACACAGTGAAGCAGTCTGGGAGAAATATCCTTCAGTTGGGCGCGGGGTATGGTGGTGAAGCAGTCTGGGAGGTACTCTAAAGAAGGGTGACCAGACCCAAAACATTAACTCTGCATTTTCTCCACAGATGCTGCCGGACCTGCTAAGTTTCTCCAGCAATTTTTGTTTTTGGTTTTGTTTCTGATTTCCAGCATCCGCAGTTCTTTGGGTTTTTTAGTCTGGGAAAAGTGTCTGATTGGACACCGTCAGGTGATTATTTCTGCTATATTTGTTGGTTATTGTGTGTCAGGTTCTTATTTTGAGTTTATAGTTTGTAAGGCTATAGTGTAAAGGTCCAGAGAAGAAAACTCTAGAATAACTAACATTATTTAACTTTAAATGGTTTATTGGCCTCATCCTAGCATCATTCTTGCTGCCTTGAGAGAGTTCCAAGCAATAACTCTGTCTCATGTTTAGCTTCCTCTCATTCCCCACATCTCTGTTCATCCCACTTGGTTGGGAGTAAAAAGGGGAAGATGTCTTTGGGAACATCGGATTTGTGGATCAGCTCATCGTGATCAGCAACTTTGTCTGCCTGCCTGGAATCAGTCAGACACTATTTTCCTTGGTCTACTCTTATTGGGAAGTCAATTGAGTTTTTGAGCTCCTCATGGATGATTATTTCACAGAGCATTTGGTAATTGGCTTCTGCCTTAGTCCCATAACTGCTAGGTAGAAACAACTTACTTCAATCTTTCAAATTCCAGGTGCATCTGGTCATATCTGCTTCAGAATAAGGAAGTTTTTGACAGCATGCCTCTTGCACTAACTGATACTGTTTTTTAACTGCCTCTTAATCAGTGGCAGTTTCCTCAGGTAAGAAGCAGTATATTTCATGAGCTTTCCCTACAAGCTTACACTGCTTTGTTAACTGCTGTGTGATCCATTCGAAACAGATAAAGATGGCTTCCAGCTCTGCTTCCTTAAATCTAGGAACTAAGAGTAAACTGAGTACATTCTGCTCTTGAGTCTGAACCAATTCAGTCTTTGTGAGGCACATTGGAATTCCTACACTGCACCTTGATTGGTCTTAGTTCAAACTCCCTTTCCTGCCATTTTCCTGAAATTCTGTTATTTCTTGGACTTTCCTCTCTACCTCATTTTCTCTCTCTCCATCTCTCTTTTCTTTTCTATCTCACTTTCTTACTCTTTTTTTCTCTCTTTCTCAAATTCTCTCTCCTTTCCTTTTCCCTTGAAATTCCAATTTCCATTACACCAATTTTAATTTATCCATGGCTACTCTATCCATTTATATCATCAGAAGCATCCTCCAAAATTCTCTTAAGAGCACGCAGGCATCAAATACAAACATCTCTATATTGTAGCAGTGAAACCTATAAAAAAAACTTCTGTACAGTTTTAAAAATTGTTTCTAAGTAACAATTTATGAACTCTCTTTCCTTTCATTTGTGGGTTTAAGTCCTGGCCTTGAGCCTTCAGGTTATTCTGACAAACTTTGGGTGAGGTTCCTGAAATTACAGTTATCCTGTGGATGTAATTCCTTAAAGAGATGTTGTAATTAAAAGTTTGATATGTTCTTTGGTGACCTGGGTTATGATCTGTAGTTAAGACAGAAGCAATCTCAATGAAAGCAGCTGACATTTATAGAAAGAAATTGAAAGAAATAAAACATCCTGAGGTCCTTCACTGGAGTACATGACATTGAACCACAGATATTAGACAAGATGACAGAAGAGACAAATTTAAGAACTGTCTCAAAGGAAGTGAGTGTGATGGAGGATACAAAGTTGGAGAGAGGGTATTCTGAAGATTAGTGCCTAAGCAAGCAAGTGATTTGTGCACTCTACAGACCAATTAAAATGAGGGGCATTCAGAAAGGTAGAGTGAACAAAGTGCAAGCATCATGAGCAGTGCAGCAGATACAGTATGGTGAAGCCATGAAAAGAATTGAAAACAAAGACAGGAATTTTAAAATGCAGACACTGAGAAATTGCAAATCAGTAGGACAAGGGGAATTGGCTTGCTGTAATTTAATTCTCAGGCCACAGGATTTTGGCTGACCACGGTTTTAGAAAGGGTAGAATGTGGGACATGAGCCAGTGTACTCTGAGATGTCACTGCTGGTGAGTGGGAGTCAAAATGGTGATGGGTGAGGCCACTATTGAAGTGCCATGGACAACATTGAGTCACGGAAGCACATACACTATCAGGAAGCAAGACTATCATTTAAATTAGTCACTGCTCCTGAGAGGCAGGTGCCTGGTTCAGGACTGAAAGCAGAGAAGTAAAAATGGGAAGAAATGGGAATGTATCAACAATGCACACCTAAACTCTCTACATTCTGGAGAAGTTCCAAGTGGAACCAAACAAGAGAATCAGCATGGTACAATTCAGAAGATTGACCACCACACAGTTTGATGTAACTCCATCACATATCTTTTAAAGAAAGATGGCACCATAACAGTATATCAAGGTCCAGGTACCATGAACGTTTGCTTAAAAGGCGTCCATATTTGTGCCAAATATTGACACAAAGTATTAAATCCAAAATTTTCTGAAGTAAATTTCCAAGCAAGTTAAGACATATGGATACTGGTCTATCCAATTCGCAAAAGCAATCACAACATTTACAGCTTTGGGATGGTGCTATTTCCAACATTTACTACTGGAACTTTGAGTTAGTCAAGGCATATTTCGGCAGCACTTGAATAGGATTATTGGAAATGTACCTGGTTGGTTTTGTGTTGTTGAAACTGGCATGGTCTTTGGTAAGACAAAGGCGGACTATGGCCACAACTTTTGCTTCCGGATGGCAGCAGCACGACGAAAGGATTAATATTTAACAGCACATAGTCAATACCAACCTTCTCTGGGTCCATTTACACCACCTATGGAACCTGTCCCAATGTAAGTAAGATCTTAGAATCCCTAAAGTAGTGGAAACAGGCCCTTCACCCCAACAAATCCACACTGACCCTCTGAAGAGTATCTCACCCAAACCCATGACCATTACTCTACATTTACCCCAACTATTTCATCGAGCCTACACTTCCCTGAACACTATGGACAATTTAACACGGCCAATTGACCTGGCCTGCACATCGTTAGATTGTGCGAGGAAACAGGAGCACCTGGAGGATAGAACACAGAACATAGAACAATACAGAGCAGAACACGCCCTTCGGCCCTCGATATTGTGCCGACCAGTGAACTATTTTCAGTTCGTCTCCTTACACTATCCCATCATCATCCATGTGCTTATCCAAGGATTGTTGAAATCTCCCGAATGTGGCTGAATTAACTACATTAGCAGGCAGGGCATTCCACACCCTTACCACTCTCTGAGTAAAGAACCTGCCTCTGACATCTGTCTTAAATCTATCACCCCTCAATTTGTAGTTATGCCCCCTCATACACGCTGACGACATCATCCTCGGAAAAAAGACTTTCCCTGTCTACCATATCTAATCCTCTGATCATCTTGTACGTCTTTATCAAATCCCCTCTTAGCCTTCTTCTTTCCAATGAGAATAGACATAAGTCTCTCAGCCTTTCCTCATAAGACCTGGCAACATCCTGGTAAATCTCCTCTGTACCTTTTCCAATGCTTCCACATCCTTCCCAAAATATAGCAACCAGAACTGTACACAACATTCCAAGTGTGGCCGCACCAACGTTTTGGATAGTTGCCAGCATGCTATTGCACCTCTGGAACTCAATCCCTCTACCAATGAAACCTAACACACCGTATGCCTTCTTAACAGCACTATCCACCTGGGTGGCAACTTTCAGCGATCTATGTACATGGACTCCAAGATCCCCCTGCACATCCACACTACCAAGAATCTTTCCATTGGCCCAGTACTCTGCCTTCCTGTTATTCTTCCCAAAGTGCATCACCTCACATTTAGCTGCATCGAACTCCATTTTCCATCTCTCAGCCCAATTCTGCAGTTTATTCAAGTCTCCCTGCAACCTGTAACATTCTTCCACTGTCCACTACTCCACTGACTTTAGTGTCATCTGCAAATTTACTAATCCATCCACCTATGCCTGCATCTAAGTCATTTATAAAAATGACAAACAGCAGTGATCCCAAAACAGATCCTTGTGGCACACCATGAGGAACCAGACTCCAGGCTGAATATTTTCCATCAACCACCACTCGCTGCCTTCTTTCAGAAAGCCAATTTCTAATCCAAACTGCTAAATCACCCTCAATTCCATGCCTTTGCATTTTCTCCAACAGCCTACCATGTGGAACGTTATCAAAAACTTTACTAAAGTCCAT
Source organism: Chiloscyllium plagiosum (assembly GCF_004010195.1). Lineage (NCBI taxonomy): Eukaryota > Metazoa > Chordata > Chondrichthyes > Orectolobiformes > Hemiscylliidae > Chiloscyllium > Chiloscyllium plagiosum. The sequence goes on from NC_057741.1 coordinate 7,878,711, forward strand.
ATGTATCATATCAACTGCCCTACCCTCATCTACATGCTTGGTCACCTTCTCAAACAACTCAATGAGGTTTGTGAGATATGACCTGCCCTTGATGAAACCATGTTGACTATCTGAAATCAAATTGTTGCTTGCTAGATGATTATCTCTTATAGTCCTTTCGAAAACCTTTCCAACAACAGAAGTAAGGCTCACTGGTCTATAATTACCTGGGTCATCTCTACTGCCTTTCTTGAACAAGGGCACAGCATTTGGAATCTTCTGGTCCTCTGGTACTAAACCTCTAGACAAAGACGACTCAAATATCTAAGCCAAAGGCTCTGCTATCTTCTCCTTAGCTCCTTAGCTTCCCAGCGACTCCTCGGATAAATTCCATCCAGCCCAGGGGACTTTCACTCCTTCTAGAACTGATAACAGCTGTTCACAACTAATCTCGATCCTTTCCTTTCTATTCTAATATCTTGTATCTTACTCTTCTCCTCTACCAAATTCTACTTTTCCTGAGTGAAAACTGTCGAGAAATGTTTGTTTAGCACCTCTCTGATCTCCACAGGGTCCACACTCAACTTTCCACTTCTGTCTTTGACTGGCCCTATTCCTACCCTCGTCGTCCTTTTATTCCTCACATACCTATAGAAAGCTTTAGGGTTCTCCTTTATTCTATTTGCTAAAGACTGCTCGTTTCCCCTCCTTGCTCTTCTTAACTCTCTCTTTAAATCCTTCCTAGCTGATCTCTAACTTTCCATCGCCTCACCTGAACCATCTTGCCTCAGCAATACATAAGGCTCCTTCTTCCGCTTAACAAGAGATGCAATTTCTGTAGTAAACCATGGTTCCCTTACCTTATCACTTCCTCCCTGCCTGACAGGGACATACCTATCAAGGACACGCAATATCTGATCCTTAAACCAGCCCTACATTTCCATTGTCTGCATCCCCTGCATTTTGCCACCACATTTTATCCATCCTAATTCTTCCCGAATCGCATTATAATTACCCTTGCCCCATCGATAACTCTTGACCTGTGGCATGTGCCTTTCCCTTTCCGTCGCTAAACTAAACGTAATTGAATTATGGTCACTATCTCTCCAAAGTGCTCACCTACAACTAAATCAAACACCTGGCTGGTTCATTACCAAGCACCAGATCCAGTATGGCCTCCCCTCTTGTTGGCCCTTCAACATACTGTGTCAGTAAACCCTCCTGTACACATTGGACAAAAATTGATCCATCCGACGTAATAGAGTTATAGCATTTCCAGTCAATGTTGGGGAAGTTAAAATCCCCTATAATGACCACCCTGTTCCTTTCACTCCTTCCCAGAAAAATTTTGCCAATCCTCTCTTCCACCTCCCTGGAATTCTGCGGAGGCCTATAAAAGAACTCCCAACAGTGTGACCTCTCCTCTCCTGTTTCTAACCTCAGCCCACACTACCTTAGTAGATGAGTCCTCATCAAAAGTTCTTTCAGCCACCGTTATACTGTCCTTGACTAACAAGGCCACACCTCCCCCCTCTTTTACCACCTTGCCTGTCCCTAATGAATCATCTAAATCCTGGAACCTGCATCACCCAGTCCTCACCCTGCCCTATCCATGTCTCCAAAGTAGCCACAACATCAAAGTCCCAGGTACCTATCCAAGTTGCAAGCTCACCTACCTTATTTTGGATACTTCTGGCATTGAAGTCAACACACTTCAAACCAGCTTGCTGTCTCCCAGTGCATTCTTTTGACCGTAAAATCCTGTCCATGCCCTCTCTACTCTCATCCTCCTGTGCACTGCAACTACACCTCAAGTTCCCATCCCCCTGCTGAGCTAGTTTAAACCCACCCACGCAGACAGTGGCAGAATGTGCAAACTCCACCCAGACAGTCACCTGAGGCTGGAATCGAACCCAGATCCCTGGTGTTGTGAAGCAGCAGTGCTAACCAGTGAGCCACCATGGATATCAAATAAATGTCACCTCCACAGGATGAAGAGGATCAATAACATTGCATCAGACTTTTACATTTCCTGTCACTTTATATTGCCAATACGGAAGATAACATTTCTCTGCTGGGAGACTTGCTCCAAAAGGACAGTGCTTTATGTGTGGCAAGATAATCATTAACATGTTTTTGATTCTGTCGGGCAGGTTCGATCAGAAAAAAAAATGTTGTGCTACAATCCCAGATAAGCTGTGATTCTCAAAGTGGATTCATCATTTAAAAAAAAGACCTGGACCCAGGTCTACTGCATGATGAAAAGCCATTGCTTTTGACTTGAAAACCATGTCATCCCCACAAGGCAAATATTCAAATATAGAGTGTGAGACATCAACTGTGGTACTTGACATCGTGTGGTTTCACACCCATTTACTTGACAAGGAGTTCACTGTTGAAACTGAATATAAGCCATTACTGATGATGTATTGCAAACTGCTAACAAGTGCACTGCCACATTTAAGGTGCAAGGACGTGACTTTTAAGTGAAACTAAATAGCTTCATGTTAGCTCAACACTTGTGTATGTGACTATAATATTTGTACATAATAGATGGTATAATGGGTGTCAGTTAGATTCTTCAATACCATGGTATCTATGTTCATCTTTGAGGGATAATATTAGCATTTCTGCATCATGTTAAACACCCAGTGGAGACAAGTTCAGGCCAATCCCATCACCACCCACTTGCATCCTCTCCTTCACCCACTTACCTTATACATTTACTCTTCGTAACTTATTAATGTGCTTTTAAAGCTTTAAACCCCAGAATATAGCAATGGTGTAATACAGGCACCTGGTGTGGCCTTCAGACCTGATCCTGTGTTGTGGAAGACTCCAACATCATGTATAGTGTTTCTTGAGGGCCTGAAATTAGCAACTTGAGCCCGAACACTGGAAAGGGTATGTTAGAAAGAAACAAGTGCCAATCTGACTGTGAATTCCATTCCTCAGAAGATTTCGCTAAAGTATATTGCAACAACATCTTTCCTTAAGAGATCTGTCAAGTTCAACAAGAAATGTGGAATGTATTGTTTCTTTTGTTTAGAAAACTATGGTAAACATTCAGGTACAAATCTGGTCCCAACTCTACTGGCGTCTTATACAAAATAGACAAATTCGCTTTGTGATCTGGCAGAATGAACCTGCACCCAATTTCTGGCAACGTAAATCTGTTTAAAGTCAGGTTACATCTCATAACACAATGTAGAATTTATGAGGATCGGTCGCCTAGTTATAGCACCTCTTGTTTCTTTTGTTAAAGGACAGGTAGCCCACACTTTCATAGAGTCATAGAGTCATAGAGATGTACAGCATGGAAACAGACCCTTCGGTCCAACCCGTCCATGCCGACCAGATATCCCAACCCAATCTGTTTCACAACATCTTTCCGATAGGAAGGAGACCAGAATTGCAGGCAATATTCCAACAGTCCTGTACCGCCATAACATGACCTCCCAACTCCTGCACGCAATACTCAATAAAGGAAAGCAAACCAAATGCCTTCTTCACTATCCTATCTACCTGCGACTCCACTTTCAAGGAGCTATGAACCTGCAGTCCAAGGTCTCTTTGTTCAGCAACACTCCCTAGGAGCTTACCATTAAGTGTATAAGTCCTGCTAAGATTTGCTTTCCCAAAATGCAGCACCTCGCATTTATCTGAATTAAACTCCATCTGCCACTTCTCAGCCCATTGGCCCATCTGATCCAGATCCTGTTGTAGTCTGAGGTAACCCTCTTCGCTGTCCACTACACCGGGCCCTTTCTAGTGTCACACTGTGAACAGAGTCCACTGGGGGTTAAAAAACAACCTATGAGTCCAACAGGCCTGTGTCAGCACTGAGATTACATGCGCACAACTGGGGAAGTTGAACTGCACGATGAATGACCACACTCAATATCTCTCTTGGGTTTAGCCTGAAGCTTTAAGTTTTGGATGAAAGCCAAAATAGATTGCATGTAATATGAGGTGAGAGTGAAATATCACAGGTTTATGTTGTCTTATTTAATCAGAATCAATGTTGTGAAACTGTTCTTGGAATGTGATCACTGTTTTTTTAATCTTATAAAGGAGAAGCCTTGATATTGATATGAAGTTGGTTTCTATGTGGGAGTTGAATTATGCAGGGGAATTTCAGAATTCCTTTATTCCTATTTACAAGTTTGAAATTTTCTCCAATGAGAAAATCAGTTCAGTAATTGGGTCTCAGATCTCAGTGCTTAAAAATGTGTTGCTGGAAAAGCGCAGCAGGTCAGGCAGCATCCAAGGAGCAGGAGAATCGACGTTTCGGGCATGAGCCCTTCTTCAGGAATGAGGAGAGTGTGCTAAGCAGGCTGAGATAAAAGGTAGGGAGGATGGACTTGGGGAAGGGGTGTTGGAAATGCGATAGGTGGAAGGAGGTTAAGGTGAGGGTGATAGGC
>NC_057741.1:7883342-7885774 GCF_004010195.1 Chiloscyllium plagiosum
TCTTCCTCCAACCGTTGTGTTGCTATGGTCTGGCGATGGAGGAGTCCAAGGATTTGTATGTCCTTGGTGGAGTGGGAGGGGGAGTTAAAGTGTTGGGCTATGGGTGGTTGGGTTGGTTGGTCCGGGTGTCCCAGAGGTGTTCTCTGAAACGTTCCGCAAGTAGGCGGCCTGTCTCCCCAATATAGAGGAGGCCACATCGGGTGCAGTGGATGCAGTAAATGATGTGTGTGGAGGTGCAGATGAATTTGTGGTGGATATGGAAGGATCCCTTGGGGCCTTGGAGGGAAGTAAGGGGGGAGGTGTGGGCCTTGGAGGGAAATAAGGGGGGAGATGTGGGCCTTGGAGGGAAGTTAGGGGACGTAAGGGGAACCTCCACTCCCAGCTCCTTCCCCTGCAACCGCAAGAAATGCACTGCGAATCCTCTCGGATCTCAGTGCCACTTTGTGTTTCTGGCACCAGTTTAAAGGCTAGGAGAAAGTGAGGACTGCAGATGCTGGAGATCAGAGCTGAAAAATGTGTTGCTGGAAAAGCGCAGCAGGTCAGGCAGCATCAAAGGAGCAGGAGAATCGACGTTTCGGGCATAAGCCCTTCTTCAGTTTGAAGGCCCCTTTTTTTAGAGAACTGTTATCAGCTCACTTTACGCATTGAAGCAGTCGAAAGGTTAACCCTGGGGCAGGGATGGAGCAGAGCGGGGAGAAGGGGACAAGGCTGATGACTCCAGTTGGTTTTGTTCCTCATCAAATCTGAAATCTCACTGGGTGGCACAGTGGCTCAGTGGTTAGCACTGCTGCCTCACGGTCCCAGGTTCAGTTCCAGCCGCGGGCGACTGTCTGTATGGAGTTTGCACGTTCGCCCCGTGTCTGTGGGCATTTCTTCTGGGTGCTCCGGTTTCATCGCACAGTCCAAAGGTGCAGGTCAGGTGAATTGGCAATGCTAAATTGCCCGTAGTGTTAGGTGCATTAGTCAGAGGGAAATGGGTCTGGGTGGGTTACTCTTCAGAGGGTTGGTATGGACTGGTTGGGCTGAAGGGCCTGTTTCCACACTGTAGGGAATTGAATCTAATGTAAAAAAACTTGAATAGACTGAGCCTGACATCATTTTTGAATGGCTTTGTGGTCCTGAAATCTCATTGTTCCTTTCAGCAGCTTCAGAAAAGGACACTTTATGTTACTCGTTTAAGAAAAAACTACTCCTAAAACTGTCTCACTTGAATGTCAGGTTAGATGTCTTACAGGCATCCTTGAGACTTTAAATATTGATACCTGAAATTGCCCCCCAGTGCATCTATTTTGAGATTTAATTTCTACCTTTTCATATTAATGCTTTCCTGATTTGTTTTTATGTCTCATTTATAATGTGGTATTCTTATCTGCTTCACTTTGTACTTTAAATTTTCTACTTTGTTGCTTTCCATCACCAACATTGAAATATAATCTATTGCAAAGCTTTTATTTCTAAGAATCTTTCTTAATTTTTATTGTTCTGCATTGTGTCTGAATTAAACTTTGATTTGCCAAGCTGCTTTTCAATCAGATATAGTCACGAGTCTCTCTTTGTTTTGCTTTGATTGTTGTAAAGCTACAAGTAGTGGTTTGAGACCTGTATAATGTAACACTCAGCAAAGGCAGGAGTGATTCAATAGGTGCCATACCTCTAAGGGGTCAAAATGAACTCTGTTCCGAGCTAAAACACCAAGCAGCTGCTTAGAACTGAAAGGGGAGGCACAAATAGTGAACCAGCAATAAACTTGTAATTCATGCACAATTCTTTTAAATAGCTGTAGTGAAGGGTATTTTGTGCCAGTTAGCATTTCATTGTCCTGCTTAGTGATGCAAAGTGACATGCAAATAGCTGGAGTTGTTTGCATGCAGCAGATAACCCTCAAAAGGTTGTGTTACATTTGAAAATCATATGCTATACATTCAAGTTCCTAGGCCATAATATATAAAGTGTGAATAAGATCCTGAGTTAAATATCATTTCCTACACTAGAAGAACGCCATTGAGACTATCTTGAAGCTTTTTGATATTCGGCTAAACAAATGGAAAAGAAAATTCACGTTTCTGTCCTTGGTCTTTGTCTGTATTTCACATGATTTGGTGCACGAACACAAAATGTCACTATGTACTGAGGTACAACCTGTCTCCGGTGTTGCGAAGGATAGGGCTAGCCTGGTTGTATCACCTGTCCTTTATGGAGAAATTTGCAAAGAAAATTTCTTTGGGTGGCACAGTGGCTCAGTGGTTAGCACTTTTGCCTCACAGCACCAGGGACCTGGTTTTGATTCCAGACTCGGGCGACTATCTGTGTGGAATTTAATTCAGATAAATGCGAGGTGCTGCATTTTGGAAAAGCAAATCTTAGCAGGACTTATACACTTAATGGTAAGGTCCTAGGGAGTGCTGCTGAACAAAGACACCTTGGAGTGCAGT
>NC_057741.1:7885861-7895703 GCF_004010195.1 Chiloscyllium plagiosum
GGAAAGATGTTGTGAAACTTGAAAGGGTTCAGGAAAGTTTATAAGGATGTTGCCAGGGTTGGAGAATTTGAGCTACAGGGAGAGGCTGAACAGGTTGGAGCTGTTTTCTCTGGAGCATTGGAGGTTGAGGGGTGACATTATAGAGGTTTACAAAATTATGAGGGGCATGGATAGGGTAAATAGGCAAAGTCTCTTTCCCTGGGGTCGGGGAGTCCAGAACTAACGGGCATAGGTTTAGGGTGAAAGGGGAAAGATATAAAATGGATCTAAGGGACAATGCTTTCACATAGAGGGTGGTACAGATATGGAATGAGCTGCCAGAGGAAGTGGTGGAGGCTGGTATAATTGCAACATTTCAGAGACATTTGGATGTTTATATGAATAGGCATTTGGAGGGATACGGGCCGGGTGCTGGCAGGTGGGACTAGATTGGGTTGGGATATCTGGCCAGCATGAACAGGTTGGACCGAAGGGTCTGTTTCCATGTTGTACATCTCTATGACTCTATGACCACAAATGCATCAGGAGGTGGTCAGCACATAGAGTCCTTGAGACCCTGAGGGAAAGCGAGAGGGTGGATCCTGTTGTGAGGTTCCCTGAGCAGACTGTCAAGGTGACTTGGCAGAATGCCTCATCACCAGAACTTTCAAATAAGCATCAAGACATTGCTTGGGTGGTGGCGAGAAGGGCAGTACCTGTGAGACTCTTGTATGCCCAGTTGGTCTGTGTCACTACAGGCTGCCCTCAAAGTTGCTGCGGGGAGCGGGGGCGTGGTTGAGATTATGACCCATCTCCTGCTGGAATGTGCCTTTGTGAAGGAAGTCTGTAGAAAGATATAGTGGTGTTGTCACAGTTCATCCCAAGGAGCTTTATGTCACAGGAGTGTGTGTGTGTGTGAGAGAGAGAGAGATGATCTGTTCCCTGGGCCGCACACCGAGACAAACATCAACTGCGTCGACAGGCTCGTCAACTCCATGAAAGACACTCTTTGGTCTGCCTGAAACTTGTTGGCCTTCCAGAACAAGGAGTTGACCCTGATTGAGTGTTGCAGACTGGCACATTCCAAGGTCCAGGACTATGTGCTGAGGAATACACGAAAGCTTGGGGCAGCTGCTGCCAAGGTGCAGTGGGAAAAGACTGCTGTCTGAGGTCTTCCTGCTGAAGTTAAATGGGGGTTCATTCAGTCATTGGACCCTCCTCGTTCAAGTAAGGTTTGCCTTTAGTTTGTTTGGATAAAGTCAAGCTCCAATGTTTGTCTGTTTTCTGTATGTGTAACTATCTCTCTCTCTCTCTCTCTATATATATGATTATGCAAAGAAACTGAGTTCAAAACAACCATTCTTTATCTGAAGACTCAACGATTCTGCCACTATCTGACAGCCAGATATCATTGTAAATGTACTGATCACCTTGTATCTGTGTACAATAGAATTTAATCAAAGTTAAACGAGAACAAAAAAACTCAATAGTTTGTTATTGGTTAAGAGAGAGGGGAGAATGCTGACAATATTTCTCACCTCATAGAACCAGACCGCAGGTGAAGGTAGAGTGGAACATAGAATTGTTATAGTCTGGTGACTTCTGCTCTATTGCTAAAATATTTCTGCAATTAAAGCTATGTTCTCTCATAAATTATCTGGAAGCAATAGTGATCTTCATCTGCTACTTATCATACTACATCTTAAAGAAAATAGAAACCCATTTCAAACAAAGCTGAGAATTTGTGTAACAGAAATTCAAATTATAGAAGTAACCATACATCATACTGTAACTGACTTTTGTTTTATGCAAAATCTCTGCTTCATGCAACAGGATCTTATTAATTTGACTTTGTTACAATTACACTTGCCTCAAGCCATTGCAAAGAAGCACAATTAGATAGTGAGCTGTAAATTTCCCCTCCTGCTGTGAAAATAACCAACATTTCATGGTTGGGTTTGCAGCTTTGCATTAATGTGCTGAATCATGGGACTGAGGGCCTATCAAACACCGAAGAGTCAATCCCCGCAGTTCTCAAATTGCTGACAGAAGGATAGCATTTTCTGCAGTTTAACAATATGTTCATGGTATAAAATTAAAGGAATTTGTTATATCTGACAAGGGAAATTTTACACATACTTTGGCCATGTTACAAGCTTGAGCATTTCCTTATGGGTAATATTGCTTTTAGTCTGACCTGGTTTACTACACCTAAGATTTTGTGTTTGTTCTTTTAAGACTTTGAATCTCTCAATCCTGGCAAGAGGATAGCAGCTGGATTTATTGTCATTATTAAATTGTTTGAAAAACCAATTATTAGTTAAGGTACATTTAATTAATTCTATAAAGTGATCTATGTCAAAAGTGTGATAGTTTTGCAGAATGCTGAATTTTAAATTGGCTCTGTATAAACTTTGAATAAAGTGTATATGACATATATACATGCAGTGAAACATTCAACAAATCAACCCCTCTAGTGTCATGACTGTATATCATAACTCTGGATTACTAACAGAAATATTAAACTTTTAATTACAATTTGAAAGAGGACATTGAGCCAAAACATGATTGAGAAGGTAAATTCTCAAGTTTGATCCATTAATTGTCTAAATGTACTGTGTATATTATCCCTAGCTTCAAGAGAGATCATGGAATATTATGTCTCACTGGTGTCAAGCTTCAAAGTGAAGACCTTCAAAGGGAGAAATGCACTGCAAACTGAACTATAATCTCCAGTAAGTTGTCTCTGGCTGTGAATATGACAGGAGGAAAGAGATATGTTTGTATTTTCCCCTTTCAAGAATACTGGTGAACAGCGGTTAAAAGCTAATTTCAATCCAGACTGTATTTGCTAGTAAGCACAGGTTTGTACCATGAAGATAACAAGTGACAGAACTCTTGTCCATCCCTGCATTGCAGGTGAAAAGAAAGCAATTGTTTCTCTCCCTCTCTTAAAAGCCAGAAAGCAAGCAAATGCACACTCAAAATGAAACACAACAAAGGCATTTGGGCTGACCTGCAAAGGCAAACATTTCAAAATCAACTACTGGCCTGTGAACATCTTTGCTATCAATATCATGCAACATAACAGCTTTATTGTCCATGCATCTTCTCTTCATGGAACTTTGAGACTAATCCATATAATTTTATCTGACTTTCTTCCTTTTTTAGACTCCCTTTCTAATCTTTGTGTAAGCATGTTGTATTATTATTTTTCTTGTGTTTAAACTAATAAACTCATGCTTGCCAACTTCTCTCCTTTTTAAAATGAATTCAGGGAGGAAGGCATCCACTAAGTAAGGGAACCTTGTTTAAATTGATCTGTTGCAAAATGAGGGCAGTGGATAAATTAAGAAGGGCAGCCATTTCTTCCCTTCTAACCTGGGTGCTTCACAATTTTGGGGTGTCTTGTCTGGAACCAACATAAAGTTGGGGACCAGACTGGTCGGAATATTGGAGTTGTTTTCTCTCTTTTGATTTGCTCTTCTCTGCTCACAGCCTTCACAGTTACACAAGAGGACATCCAATGAGAGGGAGTGTCAACAACAGTAGGGACATTGCCAGCAACTTTCTCCTTAATAACCCCCTATTCCACAGGACATAGTGGATGAGCAGACAGCTTTAGCTCACAGAAGAGATACCCATCAAGTAGTAAAAGAACTGAGCATCAATGCTTCAGAACGGTTCAACATCTCTAATCAGTTCTGCTAATGATTGCCATCTCCTACTGCATAGTCTCTTGCAAATTAAATTAGGATGATATGCATTGTCCTTTGGCAGTCAAGGCCAACTAAACTCTTAACTGTTTCACGCTCTCATAGAGGAATTTACAGAATTTTATAATTGGCTATCCACAAATACATTGCATTTCCAGAATGAATGAGGTCATGAGGTCAAGCATTCGGGATCATTGATACTGCTTGTCCAACCAGCATCATCAACAGTTTCTTTTGTCTGTTCACGGATGTGGGTGTCCCCAGCTGGGCCAGCATTTTTTGTCCAAAGGGCAGTCAAGAGTAAACTACATTGCTGTGGGTCTGGAATCACATGAGGGCTAGACCAGGTAAGGATGGCAAGTTTCCTTCCCTAATGGACATGAGTGAACCAAATGGGTTTGTACGACAATCAATGGTGGTTCATGGTCACTGTTCACCCAGCATTTTAGCAAATTCCAGATGGTTATTGAATTAATATTTCACCATCTGTTGTGGTGGGGTTCAGACCCTTATTCCCAGAGTATTAGCATAGGCCTATGAATAACTAACCCAGTGAAAATGCCACTAAGTCACCTAGTGCTTAATCATGGTCAGATACCTTTATCTCTAAATATCTATCATTGTGTTGGTACAAAAGTTTTCATTTTGAATGACAAACTGTGTCATCATTACTTTTCCCAACTTTCTTTCACTCCTGCAACAACACACTTCAAGCTTCCAACGGCTTCATAATTCCAAATTTGGAATCAAGCACACATCAGATAAAACATCTATCGAGACAGGATCACACTTGGCATAGCTAAGAGTAGAAGCCTTAAAGCTGCTTCATAAGCTTGGCTTCAAACGTGTGATAGCGCCAGAGCCTACATTAAATTGATCAATGAGACAGACGATGCGCAACAGTGTTTGCCTTTACTTATAAAAGCATTGAGGAAGTAGGTGCAATCGTGAAAGATGTCTGAGAGGTGTCGGCTATGCTGAGATTTGTGGCATGAATCAGATACATAGTTTTGCTTGGTTTATCTCATGTTGAGTGTAGTTCACCGCATCTTTCATGCATTTACTGAGTGATGAGGCAAGTTTTTTACTGGGTAATATTATGGGAGATTATTGCTTGTTACGTGCCTTATTAACACCGCAACTTTCATCATTAGGACTTCCTCCCCTGTCTCACTAAACGTATTGAACAAAGTAGACATTGAGAATTTTCAACAAATGAAGTCAGAGCGTGTAACAGGTAACTTTAACTTGCTGACTGGTTGTGAGGAGCCTCCCTGAAATAACATCTTGGGGATAAACCATGGGCACAGCTGCACACATCCCTCAACCATGGAAAATAACATCTGACACTTGTCAACCCCTCACAACCATCTTGAAGACAATATATTAATATGGATGGAGGATTGGTAAATGAATGGAAGACAGAGTTGAGATAAAGGGGACATTTTCAAGATGGCATCAGTACAGGGGCTATAATTATTTACAATGTATATTCACGTCTCCAATGATGGCAGTGAATAAACTATTGCCAAGTTTGTGGATAACACAAAAGTTGGAGCAGATGAGGATGATGTAAAAGTCTGCAGAGGGATATTGAAAGCAGAAGGGAATGGACAAAAACTTGGCAGATGAAATATAATGTGGGAAAATGTGACGTTGTGCACTTTCACAGGAAGAATAGAACTAAATGTTACTTAATTAGGGAATGAATGTAGAAAACTGCAGTAGAGAGGTAATAGAGGATCCTTGTATATAAATCCCAAAACACTAGCATCACGCTGGGCTGGTAATAGGGAAGGCAAATGGATTGCTGCCTTTTATTTAATGGGGAATGACCTCATAAATAGTGAGGTTTTGCTAAAAGGCACTAATCCAACCAGACTTTGGTGTTGTGAACAGTTTCTTTTGTCTCCTTATCTAAGAAAAGATGCACAAATATTGGTGGCAGTCCAGGGAAGATTCATTAGGTTTATTCCAAGTATGGAGCTTGTGAGGAGAAGTTGGAAAGGTTCATCTTATACTTATTGGAGTTTAAACATATTACAGTTATCCTTATTGAAATACATAAGACTCTTAGGGTAGATGCAAAGAGGTTGCTTCCCCCTGTGGGATGGTTTCGGACCAGAAAAAGTAGACTGCATAATCTCAGAATAAGGGGTTGCTGATTTAAGTCAGAGATGAGAAGGAATTTCTCCTCTCAGAGCTCTGTCAACCTGTGAAACCCTTTATTGCAGAGCACTGATGAAGCCAAGTTGTTAAATATACTCGGAGTTAAGATAGCCAGAATTGTGATCAGTTAAGGCTTATGGGGGAAAAGCCAAAAAAAAAGTGACGTTGTAGATTATCAGTTCAACCATGATCTCATTGAATGGTGGCAGCAGACTCAATGGGCTGAATGGCCTACTTCTGCTCCTTCATCTTAATGTTCTTTGGCAGTGTCCAAGGACACGTAGGTCTGTTTGTGCATCAACATGTTTGTGGGCGGCACGGTGGCACAGTGGTTAGCACTGCTGCCTCACAGCGCCAGAGACCCGGGTTCAATTCCCGCCTCAGGCGACCGACTGTGTGGAGTTTGCACATTCTCCCCGTGTCTGCGTGGGTTTCCTCCGGGTGCTCCGGTTTCCTCCCACAGTCCAAAAATGTGCAGGTTAGGTGAATTGGCCATGCTAAATTGCCTGTAGTATTAGGTGTAGGGGAATGGGTCTGGGTGGGTGCGCTTCGGTGGGTCAGTGTGGACTTGTTGGGCCGAAGGGCCTGTTTCCACACTGTAAGTAATCTAATCTATTCTAAAAACTGTAAGTAATCCCAGTCTAACCCCATTCAAATTGTACTCCACCTTTCTGTTTGTTGTGCTGAATTGGACAGCTTCACACTTATCTACATTATATTACATGTGCTCACTCACTCAATCTGTCCAGATGCTTGATGCTTTTTTACATGCTCCTTACCACTCTCACTGAGCATATTTGGAAATATTACATTTGATTCTCTCATTCAAATCATTGATATGTTATAAATAGCTGGGGCCCTAGTACTAGTCCCTGAAATATTCCATTTCTTACAGTCTTCAACTCCAAAAAGACACATTTATTCATATTCTTTTGTTTCTGACCTGTTAATTCTCAGTCCATGCCATCATATTACTACTGATTTAATTTTGAATACAGACTTCCTAAATGGGATGTTATGAAAGCTTTCTGAAAATCTAAGTACACCACATCCACTGGTTGCATCTCATCTATTCTACTAATTACATCCCCAAAAACTATTAGTAGGTTTGTCAAATCTTTCAGTCCATGATTAAACCTGAGCAATCCTGTTGGTAGTTTCTGATTGTCCTGATATCATATGCTCGTTAATAGATGATGATTTCCACCTCTCATGACCTTTTCAAGCTGAGAGTTCTAAAGCCTGACCCTCTGGGTGAAAAGAGTATACAATTCTCATTTCATTTTTACACCAGTAACTTTAAATCTATGCTATCTCAATTAAGTTTTCCCTCAGCCTCCTCTTTGCAAAACAAAGCACAGCTTACAACCTTTCTTCATATACTGTATAACGTTCTCCCTTATTAAATCCTTGTAAAACACTTCTGTACCCATTCTAATGTGATCACATCCTTTCTGTAATGTGGTGACCAGAACTGCATGCCTTTGTAATTAGCAGTAGAGTTTGGCATGGCTATCTGACACCAAAGCAGCAAGTTGGATTCAAAACTGGCCCATCAGCAAGAAGCAATAGTTGATGAGTGTTTTTGTGACTGGAAGGCTGTTTCCAATGGGATTTTGCAGGATTGAAAACTGGGGCCCTGGATGTTTGTAGTATACACAAGTGGTATCAATGATTTAGACCTAAAAGTAGGGTGTATGATTAAGAAGTTTGAGGGCGATACTAGGAAAAAGGTGATGGCTAGATATTAATATAAGATATAATTGGGTGAGCACTTTGACTTGAGTACAGTTGCTTTAATTATCCTGTTCAGCTGTGGTTTTATACTTCCTACTGTGCCACAGCACCTTCTTGCCTGGTTGTATATATGGGGAGCAGGTCATTGGTATTGTTGGACTCTGTGGACTGTAAGTGGAAATCAAGCTCTAACTCAAATTATATACCGAGGTTCTGTCAAACCATCATTTAACCTATTATATTGAACAAATGCAACTCTAGTGTTTTCCAGTTTTACCATAATATTCCAGCTCTGATACACCAGGCTTCAACCAACAAAGGCAACTTTCCCATATATGTTATTAATTTCATTGTCGACCTGTCTTGCCATCTTTAGGCATTAGTAGATATGCATTTCAGTGGCTGGATGTTCCTCTGCACTTTTTATGCCCCCTCATTGTGTATTACCATAACTATTTTTGTCCTCACCAAATGCATCACCTGACATTTCTCCAGAATGTCTTCTATCTGTCTCTTCTCTGTCCACCTAACCAGTTCATTGATATTTTCTCGCAGTCCATACTTTCTTTCCTCACAATCAACCTCTCAATTAATATTGGTATCACCCTGAAACTTCTTAACCATACACCCTACTTTTAAATCACCCTAAATCATTGATACCACTTGTGTATACTACAGACAGCCAAGGCCCCAGTTTCAAATCCTGCAAAATCCCTTTGGAAATAGCCTTCCAGTCACAAAAACACCAATTGACTATTGCTTCTTGCTGATAGGTCAGTTTTGGATCCAGCTTATTATTTACCCTTGGATCCCATGAGCTTGTAATATACTGATCAATCTGCATGTGGAACTCATCAAATGTTCTGCTAAAATCCATGTGGACTCTATCAGCTCACTATGCTCATCAACCCTCCTGACTGCTTCCTCAAAAAGGCCAATCAAGTTTGTCAGACTCAACCTTCTTTGAACAAATCCATGCTGACAATCCTTCATTGATCTGTTCCCCTCTTAAAGCATCTCAGACATCATCCTGTTCACTGGCCAACCACTGAGTTCAGTACGACAGACCTGCAATTATGCAGACTGACCTGTCCTCACTTCTTGGAGGATGGTGCAATCCACAGTTCTCTGTCACTACTCCTGTAGTCAAAGATGATTGAAAAATGATGACCAGAGCTCCATGATTTTCTTCCTTGATTCACATAGCAGCCATCCAGGTTTGGTGATCTATTTACTTTCAGAAATGTCAAATATCTTAGGTATATTAAGGGAGAAAACACTAAAACATCAATTGCTTCTTTTACATAAGTCTGCTTTGTCCCTTTCTTTTCCCCCCATGACCAAACCCACTTCCAGGGGGTTATACTTCAAGGCAAGTTACTTTTCTGGTCTCTAATCAGTCTTCCTCTTTCCATAGTTACTGCCTCTCTCTTTATGTACTAATAAAACATGAGTGAGTTTTCCTCCACTTGCCAAAATTTCATCATGTCCTCTCTGTGTTTTCTAATTTCCTTCTAATTTCACCCATATAGTTCCCACACGCCATGATTTCAGCAATAATGAACCTTGGCACCTGACATAAGCCTTTTTTCTCACAAATTTATACTCCTTGCTTTTTGACATCGAGGGGGTCGAGACTTGAGAGTCTCACCCTTTTCCTTACTTGGAATATATTTGTTTTGAACCTTGTCCAATTCCTGTTTCAATATATTCCATGAGTCTAATACCGATTTACCTTCAAGTAGCTTGTTCCAATCCACTCTTATTAAATCACATCGCAACTTAGTAAAATTGGCCTTTTCCCAGTTTATAATTTTACTCTTGGTCTATCTTTGTCCTTTCTACTATAAATATAAATGAATTTGGATCACATCTACTCAACTTTCCCACTAGTAGCTTTCCACGAGCCCAGATTCATTTCCAAAAAATAATTTCAGATCTACCCCTTGTAATCTTGTTTTTTTTTGCTATTACTGCTATCTGCACATTGATTCCAGAGTATCTCAGACTGTGGGTTTATATGAATATACGCTATTCCTAATGTTGCATCTAATTGAGTAGAGTCATAGAGATGTACAGAATGGAAACAGACCCTTCGGTCCAACCCATCCATGCCGACCATATATCCCAACCCAATCTAGTCCCACCTGCCATCACCCGGCCCATATCCCTCCAAACCCTTCCTATTCATATACCCATCCAAATGCCTCTTAAATGTTGCAATTGTACCAGCCTCCACCA
>NC_057741.1:7899243-7906039 GCF_004010195.1 Chiloscyllium plagiosum
CCCTTCCTATAACTGCCATCTATCACATACTGTTGCTGTTGCAAATTCCTCATCGCTTCTATCAGTCTCTCCATTCGCTCTGATTAGATTTGCATCCAACAGCATTTATGGCAGATATAATCCGCAGTAACCCTTAAACTCTCTTTAAACTCCCACATCTGACAAGAAGTACATATCACTGCAAAGGCCATTTTTGCTCCTTCACAATCTACAGACCCAGAAAATAACACCGTGTTATTCCTCTACAAACACTGCCTCAGGTTAAATTAATAGCTATGGCTTATATTTTAAGTTTAATCAAGAGACTTATCACCAAAAATATATCATCAAGAAAGAATCCACTATACTAACTACTGCAGCCTTTCTCTTGGACAGACTTAAAACAACAATTAACTTATCTGATTCTGTGCTGTGAACCTCCCCCAACAGTTCCTCCAAGATAACTTGTGAATTTCACTGTTTGTTAATTTCCCCAGATGCACTCCGATGTCCAGCGATACACGAATTCAAACAGCAAAGGCAGTAACTGTGCAGGTTTTCTCTCTCTCTCTCCTGCACTGTATCACCTCCAACACCTAAAACACCTCAAAAAAAAGGAGCAGCTCTTACAGCCAGAAATATTTCCCGTCCTCCATCTTGGATTATGACCTGGAAAGGTTGAGTCTGGTTCATCATCATAGAATCAGAGTCCCTACAGTGTGTGAACAGGCTATTCGTCCCAACAAGTCCACACCAACCCTCCGAAGAGTAACCCATCCAGACCCATTCCCCTATCCTATTGCTTTACATTTTCCATGACTAATGCACTTGAACTATACACCCCTGAACACTATGGAGTACTTTAGCACAGCCAATTCACCTAAGCTGCACATCTTTGGATTGTGGGATGAAACCGGAACACCCAGGGGAAACCCACACAGACACGAGGAGAATGTGCAAACTCCACACAGACAGCCACCCGAGGGTGGACTTGCACTTGGGTCCCTGGCGCTGTGAGGCAGCAGTGCTAACCACAGCAATTGCCAAAGTAGTCATCACCTTCCAAGATCCCACATGCTGAACACGGTGCAGATCTGCTTAATTCACACCTAGGACTATAAAATATTGGGCTAGATGGTCAATGAGTAGCAATCTCATGCTGACTGTTCTTTTTTTAAACAAAAGAAGGGATCTTCACATTTCGGGAAGAGTATTCCACTCAGGGCTCCTTCACAAATATGGAGCTGTGCTCCCATTCTGACAGTTCTTTAGGTAACACAGACCTATCAGAGGAAGGTCAACCATGTCCCCTTTCAACAGTGGGCAGCTGTCATATTCTGAAATGTAAAGGTCCATGTAACCAGTCAGGGTGCTGGGATGGGTAGTGGGGATAAGGTGCCAGGTGGGTAGGATGCCAGTGGATGGGGTGCCAAGTTGGAAGGAGTCAGGATGCAATGTAGTCAGGTTAGAATTGCAGAGTTTAGAGTAGATTGACATGGGTGAGAGAAGCTGGGTCCATCATGGGGAGGGAGGGTGGGTGTCCATGCCAGTAGGTTCTGTAGCAGCAGCAATGGGAAGTTTGTGTGTGTGTGTGTGGAATTGATTTGGGTCCAACATGTCGAGGAGGTTAGATCAGGTCCAGCATTGGGGGTGGGGGTAGGGGGCAGGGGGCAGGGTTTATATCAGATCAGGTCCATGGGCAACGCGTGTTTTTCTGGGTGGAGTAGCAGAGGAAGCTCTGCCACAAGACTCTGGCAGGCTGATCCACAGTCGGGTCAGTGTGATCTTCCTTGTCCACAAGCACAGCAACCAGTACCAGAACAGGGCCAATGACCAGCTTTTCTCTGCGAGGGGAAGTGCCTGCTCTCCTCTCTGCTATCTCACAAGATAGTAAGGTCTTTGATGCAGATGAGGGTGAGAGAAATTGGGTCTATCATGGTGAGGGAGCGTGGCTGTCAACAGCAGGAGATTTTGTACCAGTGGCAACAGGAAGTGGGGTGACAACTTGGGTTGAGTGTGTGTGTGTGTACGCACTGGAATTGATTTAATGCATTCTATTTTTGCCTCAGTACACACCTCCCACTGAGGTTCATGCTCTGCCAGTCTCACTATTACCTGCAAAACCTTTTCTCACTCATTCTCAGTCCCTAACAAAGCCCCCACGCATTTATTCTCTGCATGGCCCCAGTCCTGCCTACTCACTCACCTGGGCAACCTCACTATCTTTTGACACCTGTATCTGTTGGCACTAAAATCTGTGCCAACCACTTTCATCTCGCTCAATCTCTACCTTTCTCTCATTCCTCAGGAAAAAAAAAGTCCACAACAGGGCAGTGCGACATCTGCAAAGGTTTCAAAATATCCATGTCCTGCCAACTGAGTAAGTGCAACTCTGAATTCCATTCCAGCTCTCATATTAACTCGGCTGTCAATTATTGCAGACCATTTATGCACACTGGGCACAAGTACTTTTCTCCTTTTGTATCTTGTAGGTGCCAGTAGGACAGCTTTGGTCCCAGGAGAGACACAGGCTGCTGTGCCAGAAGGACCCCTGAGAACGAGAGTACCATGACCTCATAGATAGTGCCATAGTACTGGATACTGACACATTGTCAGGTTTGGAAAGGTCGGGAGCACGCAGTGGTCAGCACATCAGTGCAACAGCTCTGCAGCTGGTCAAGGTTAAAACACAGCCAAAGTTAGCTGACACACAGAGGACTACTGGAGACCAGGAATCTATTCAACCCAGGTAGGAAGGGTCCTACAGTTTCAGCAATCAAGGATTTTGTCTAAATCCCCAGAGAGAAATAGAAGGGTGGCATAATGGCTCAGTGGTTAGCACTGCTGCCTCACAGTGCCAGCGACCCAGGTTCGATTCTACCTTTGGGTGACTGTCTGCGTGGAGTTTACACATTTTCCCTGTGTGGGTTTCCACCGGGTGCTCTGGTTTCTTCTCACAAACCAAAGATGTGCAATTTAGGTGGATTGGTCATGCAAAAATGCTCACAGTGTCAGGAATGTGTAGGTCAGTCATGGGAAATGCAGGGTTATACAGTAGGGAGATGGATCTGGGTGGGATACCCTTTGGAGGGTTTGTGTGGACTTGTTGGGCTGAATGACCTGTTTCCATGCTGTTGGGATTCAGTGGATTCTATGAGAAGTGGCAGGCAGGTAATTCGAACATTATGGCCCTCACAGTCCTGAAGCCGTAGGAATGCAAATATGGGGATAGGGACCCATTTGCCCCAAACCTCTGATTAGCTGGTTGCAATGTCAAGCTGGGTCCCACACCCTTAATGTCTGCTGGATACATGTACAGAGCTGAAAATGTGTTGCTGGAAAAGCGCAGCAGGTCAGGCAGCATCCAAGGAACAGGAGAATCGATGTTTACTGAGACAAGGTGGGGCGAGGGGAAATGAGGAAACTGGAGAAATCTGAGTTCATCCCTTGTGGTTGGAGGGTTCCTAGACGGAAGATGAGGCGCTCTTTCTCCAACCTACCACCCACCAACCTCCATGTACCAGCGTATCATCCGCCGTCATTTCCGCCTCCTCCAAACAGACCCCACCATCAGGGATATATTTCCTTCCCCTCCCCTATCAGCGTTCCGAAAAGACTACTCCCTCCGTGACTCCCTCGTCAGGTCCACACCCCCCACCAACCCAACCTCCACTCCCGGCAACTTCCCCTGCAACCACAAGAAATGCAAAACTTGCGCCCACACCTCCCCCCTTACTTCCCTCCAAGGCACCAAGGGATACTTCCATATCCGCCACAAATTCTTGCATGGATACATGTACACACTTGCACACTCTCACCCCAGTTATTCATTCTCAGGACCGTGAGCATGCAACCAGGGGCAAAGAGAAATTGGCACTCCATTCAGAGATATGAATGACCATGCCAGAGTGGTCATAACCATCACCTCCTTGAAGCCAAAGCACTTAAGGTAATGGGTAAACATGCCTACATCCCCTCCCACCTTACTCTGTTTCCTTCTGTGCTTTGTCATATCTCCTCCCTACAAAAACTGTTGTCCCCTTCACAACTGTCACCCTTTCAACCATTTCCCCATTACCTGCAACTCCCAACTACACAACTAGGTTTTTGAGTCTCTTTCTTCTTTCACTCCCTCCCACCATGTCCCATACATGCCTCGCCCCTAGTTTCTCTGGATAGATCTAATGGAATGACCAGGGCCCGCATTTTGAGTAGCCTAACCAGATATTTTTGTTTTATTCATTCATGGGGTTAGGGGCATCACTGGCCATCCCTAATTTCCCAGAGCGCTGTTCAGGGTCAACCACATGGCTGTGGGTCTGGAATCACATGTAGGCCAGACCAGGGAGGGACGGCAGCTCCCTCCCATAAAGGAACCAGAGGTTTTTATCAATGATCCACAATGGAATCATGGTCATCTTCAGACTCTTAATTCCAGGCTTTTATTGAATTCAAATTCCACCATCTGCCAGGGTGGGATTTGAACTTAGATCTCCGGAACATTACTTCAATCTCTGGATTAACAGTCCAACGATAATACTACTGGGCCATCGCCTCCACTAGTCTTGTGTGAGAAGTGCCCAGATGGATACCAGTACACCTCCCTGATACCATCAATAATGTCAATTCTGACTCGATAGTAATGATAACCCTGCTTCTACTTTATTCAGTTGGCATTGCTATTCAACACACTGAATATTAAGTATATACCTTAATGATGTACTTTCCACACTCCGTTGAAACTTGACATGAGCTTGCCTTAAGTATTTGATGTTATTCATCATTATTATAATTATGAAACCATTCCCCTTTTGCTTATTGTGAAATAATCTACTCATTACACTAATCCTTTCATGTTATGTCATAGGTCTTAGCAAAACTATTATATTTTCATCAAACTATATGCTACATAACACGTAAGTTGGAAACAAAATAGGTCGCTAAGATGTGTGCGGTTCTTAGTTTTGGGTGTGACTTTACACTCATACAGAAACAGGTCAAAATTTAATTTGTGTGGACTCACACCCTATGCCTTAAGCGTGTTCCTTCACAAGTCTGATAGCTTTTAAAGTCACAGCTCACAGCCATTACTGCAGAAAAGGTAACTGGTCTGTTCTACTTAAATGGAGCTTCTTTTTAATGGAGAAAGCAGGCAGCTTCTGTTGCAGAGAACGTGTGTGTGTGTGTGTGTGTGTATGTGTGTGCGTAAACCTCATACCAATGCTACCCCCCTCAGTTAGCAGAGAAACAATAAGCTTCACTTGTAAACAAATCCCTGGCCTCCAATCATTTGTATGTTACCAAAAAGAAAGCAGAGTTCACAATAGATATTGAATTTCTTGCTGTGAAATTATGCAGCCACCTAGTAAATCACGTTTTAAAAAAGTTCTTTCTCCTTGTAGCCCATGTCTTTTAAAGACACAAAACTAAAAAGATATGGTTCTTACATGTCTCTATCGTTAGGAGAACAGAATGCCATTTTTAAAAAATGCATTTAATTGCATAATAGAGAGCAACAAAACAAGACTTACTTGCATCAATTCATTCTTCTTGCCCTTAATCCGTAGCTAGAGTCTTAGAATTTCTTATGTCATAACTTATAACATTTAACATTCAGAATAAAGTATCCAAATTATATTATCTTTTTCAGTAGAATGGACAATTTTTACATCAAATGTTTTCAACAAAAGACTCCATCTGTATAGTCTCTCATTCTGATTTTTAAAGATTTCATATGGAGTGTGTCTGGGAAAATTAAAAATCAGTGAAAGTCACAACTGATCTTGGAGGAACCTGTTGGGAAAGGTCACAGCACAGAAACAGACAAGTAGATGTTTTAACTATAGTCTTAAAATAAGTCTGCTGTAGTGAATAGAGCAGGTTCTTTCTTGATTATATGTTTTATTGAGCTATGTCTCTTGATTAAACTTAAAATATAAGCCAAAAGTATTAACATAACCTAGTGTTTTGTAGAAGAATAAGACAGAGATACTTTCTGGGTCTGCGGATTGAAAAATGCAAAAATGACCCAGAGTAGAGTGATATGTGTTCTTGTCAGATGTGGGAGTTTAGGGACAGTTTACAGGTTACTGAGGATTATATCTGCAATAAATGCTATTGGTTGCAAATCCTATCAGATCAAATAGATCGGTTGGAGATGGCTGTTAGAGGCAATGAGAAATTTACAAGAGCAAGGGAATGTGATGGATGGCAGTTCAAGGAAGGGGGGAATGTCTCAGATAGACACATAGATGGGTTAACTCCAGGAAAGGTAAGAGAGGTCGGCAGGTAGAGCAGGAGTCTTCTGTGGCTATCCACATTTCAAATAAGTATACTGTTTTGGAAAATGTAGGGGGTGATGGATTCTCAGGGGAATGTAACACAAACAGACAAGTTTCTGGTATTGAGACTGGCTTTAATGTAATGAGATCAATTGTCTCAGGGGACTCTCTAGTCTAAGGTACAGACAGACATTTCAATGGCCAGCAGCGAAAAATCAGAATGGTGTGCTGCTTCCCTGGTGCCAGGATCAAGGATGACTCATTGAGTCATAGTCATAGAGTCATAGAGTCGTAGAGATGTACAGCATGGAAACAGACCCTCCGGTCCAACCCGTCCATGCCGACCAGATATCCCAACCCAATCTGGTCCCACCTGCCAGCACGCGGCCCAAATCCCTCCAAACCCTTCCTATTCATATACCCATCCAAATGCCTCTTAAATGTTGCAGTTGTACCAGCCTCCACCACTTCCTTTGGCAGCTCATTCCATATACGTACCACCCTCTGTGTGAAAACGTTGCCCCTGAGGTCTCTTT
>NC_057741.1:7906189-7915037 GCF_004010195.1 Chiloscyllium plagiosum
CTGACCAATAAAGGAAAGCATACCAAACGCCTTCACTATCCTATCTACCTGTGACACCACTTTCAAGGAGCAATGAATCTGTGCTCCAAAGTCTCTCTGTTCAGCAACGTTCCCTCGGACCGTACCATTAAGTGTATAAGTTCTGCTAAGATTTGCTTTCCCAAAATGCAACACCTCGCATTTATCTGAATTAAACTCCATCTGCCACTTCTCGGCCCATTGGCCCATCTGGTCCAGATCCTGTTGTAATCTGAGGTAACCCTCTTCGCTGTCCACTACACCTCCAATTTTGGTGTCATCTGCAAACTTACTAACTGTACCTCTTATGCTCGCATCCAAATCATTTATGTAAATGACAAAAAGTAGAGAACCCAGCACCGATCCTTGTGACACTCCACTAGTCACAGGCCTCGAGTCTGAAAAACAATCCTCAACCCTCTGTCTTCTACCTTTGAGGCAGTTCTGTATCCAAATGGCTAGTTCTCCTTGTATTCCGTGAGATCTAACCTTGCTAACCAGTCTCCCATGGGGAACCTTGTCGAAAGACTTACTGAGGTCCATACAAATCACATCTACCGCTTTGCCCTCATCAATCCTCTTTGTTACTTCCTCAAAAAAACTCAATCACGTTTATGAGACATGATTTCCCATTCACAAAGCCATGCTGACTATCCTTAATCAGTCCTTGCCTTTCCAAATACATGTACATGCTGCCCTTCAGGATTCCCTCCAACAGCTTTCCCACCACTGACAGCAGGCTCACTGGTCCATAGTTCCCTGGCTTGTCCTTACCATCCTTCTTAAACAGTGGCACCACGTTAGCCAACCTCCAGACTTCCAGCACCTCACCTGTGACTATCGATGATACAAATACCTTAGCAAGAGGCTCAGAGAGGGTGCAGAATATTCTCAAGGGGACAGAGGCCAGCAGGAGGTCATTGTGCACATTGGAACCAACAACATAGGAAGGGAAAAGGTTGAGTTTCTGAAGGGAGATTACAGAGAGTTGGGCAGAAATTTAAAAAGGAGGTCCTCGAGAGTAGTAATATCTGGATTACTCCCGGTGCTACGAGCTACTGAGGGCAGGAATAGGAGGACAGAACAGATGAATGCATGGCTGAGGAGCTGGTGTATGGGAGATGGATTCACATTTTTGGATCATTGGGACCCAGGGAGATAGTGAGGAAAGATTTCAATCTGAGACTGATGCAGTTGAGAACAAAGGCGAGTCAAACAGTCAGGGCAGGCAGGAACAAAGCAGAGAACAAGACAGGACAGATAAAGTAAATTGCATTGATTTCAATGCAAGGGGCCTAACAGGGAAGGCCGATGAACTCAGGGCATGGTTCGGAACATGGGACTGGGATATCATAGCAATTATGGAAACATGGCTCAGGGATGGCAGGACTGGCAGCTTAATGTTCCAGGAACATTACTGGCAGGGAAATTTGCGAAAACTGCTCGGGAGGATTTAAACTAGTGAGGTGGCGGAGGTGGGAGCCAGGGAGATAGTGAGGAAAGAGATCAATCTGAGGCGAGTACAGTTGAGAGCAGAAGAGAGTCAAATAACCAGGGCAGGCAAGGACAAGGTAGGACTAATAAATCAAACTGCATTTATTTCAATGCAA
Organism: Chiloscyllium plagiosum; assembly: GCF_004010195.1. Classification (NCBI taxonomy): domain Eukaryota; kingdom Metazoa; phylum Chordata; class Chondrichthyes; order Orectolobiformes; family Hemiscylliidae; genus Chiloscyllium; species Chiloscyllium plagiosum. The sequence goes on from NC_057741.1 coordinate 7,907,818, forward strand.
GGGGCCTAACAGGGAAGGCGGATGAACTCAGGGCATGGTTAGGAACATGGGATCATAGCAATTACAGAAACATGGCTCAGGGATGGCAGGACTGGCAGCCTAATGCTCCAGGATACAAATATGATAGGAAGGATAGAAAGGGACGCAAGACAGAAGGTGGAGTGGCATTTTTGATAAGGGATAGCATTACAACTGTATGGAGGAAGGATATTCCAGGAAATACATCCAGGGAAGCTATTTGGGTGGAACTGAGCAATAAGAAAGGGATGATCACCTTACTGGGATTGTCTTTTCGACCCCGTAATAGTCAGAGGGAAATTGAGAAACTAATTTGTAAGGAGATCTGTTATCTGTAAGAATAATAAGGTGGTAATGGGAGGGGATTTTAATTTTCCAAACATAGACTGGGACTGCCATAGTGTTAAAGGTTTAGGTGGAGAGCAATTTGTTTAGTGTGTACAAGAAAATTTTCTGATTCACTATGTGGATGTACCTACTAGAGAAGGTGCAAAACTTGACCTACTCTTGGGAAATAAGACAGGGCAGGTGACTGAGGTGTCAGTGGGGGAGCACTTTGGGACCAGCGACCATAATTCTATTCATTTTAAAATAGTGATGGAAAAACATAGGCCAGATCTAACAGTTGAAGTTCTAAATTGGACAGTATTAATCAAAAATTTTCGAAAGCTGATTGGGTACAGATGTTCACAGGTAAAAGGATGGCTGGAAAATGGGAAGCCTTCAGAAATGAGATAATGAGAGCCCAGAGACAGTATATTCCTGTCAGGGTGAAAGGGAAGGCTGGTAAGAATAGGGAATGTTGGATGACTAAAGAAATTGAGGGTTTGGTTCAGAAAAAGAAGGAAGCATATGTCAGGTATAGACAGGATAGATCGAGTAAATCCTTAGAGTATAAAGGCAGTAGAAGTATATTTAAGAAAGAAATCAGGAGGGCAAAAAGGGGACATGAGATAGCTTTGACAAATAGAGTTCGGGAGAATCCAAAGGGTTTTTACAAATGCATTAAGAACAAAAGGGTAACTAGGAAGAGAAAAGGACCCCTCAAAGATCAGCAAGGCAGCCTTTGTGTGGAGCCACAGAAAATGGGGGAGATACTAAACGAGAATGTTGCATTAGAATTCACTGTGGAAAAGGATATGGAAGATATAGAATGTAAGGAAATAGATGGTGACATCTTGAAAAATGTTCATATTACAGAGGAGAAAGTGCTGGATGTCTTGAAACGCATAAAAGTAGATAAATCTCTAGGACCTGGTCAGGTGTACCCTAGAACTCTGTGGGAAGCTAGGGAAGTGATTGCTGGGCCACTTACTGAGATATTTGTATCATCGATACTCCCAGGTGAGGTGACAGAAGACTGGAGGTTGGCTAGGGTGTTGCCACTGTTTAAGAAAGATGGTAAGGACAAGTCTAGAAACTATAGACCAGTGAGCCTGACGTCGGTGGTGGGCAAGTTGTTGGAGGGAATCCTGAGGGACAGGGTGTACATGTATTTGGAAAGGCGAGGGCTGATTAGGGATGGTCAACATGGCTTGGTCAATGGGAAATCATGTCTCACAAACTTGATTGAGTTTTTTGAAGCAGTAACAAAGAGGATAGATGAGGGCAAAACAGTGGACGTGATCAATATGGACTTCAGTAAGGCATTCGACAAGGTTCCCCATGGGAGTCTGATTAGCAAGGTTAGATCTCATGGAATACCGGGAGAACTAGCCATTTGGATACAGAACTGGTTCAAAGGTAGAAGACAGAGGGTGGTGGTGGAGGGTTGTTTTTCAGACTGGAGGCCTGTGACCAGTGGAGTGCCGCAAGGATCAGTGCTGGGTCCACTACTTTTCATCATTTACATAAATGATTTTGATGTGAGCATAAGAAGTATAGTTAGTAAGTTTGCAGATGACACCGAAATTGGAGGTGTCGTGGACAGCAAAGAAGGCTATCTCAGATTACAATGGGATCTTGACCAGATGGGCCAATGGGCTGAGAAGTGGCAGATGGAGTTTAATTCAGATAAATGTGAAGTCCTGCATTTTTGGAAAGCAAATCTTAGCAGGACTTATACACTTAATGGCAAGGTCCTAGGGAGTGTTGCTGAACAAAGAGACCTTGGAGTGCAGGTTCATACCTCCTTGAAAGTGGAATCGCAGGTAGATAGGATATTGAAGAAGGCATTTGGTATGCTTTCCCTTATTGGTCAGAGTATTGAGTACAGGAGTTGGGAGGTCATGTTGCTGCTCTACAGAACAATGGTTAGGTCACTGTTGGAATATTGTGTGCAATTCTGGTCTCCTTCCTATTGGAAAGATATTGTGAAACTTGAAAGTGTTCATAAAAGGTTTACAAGGATGTTGCCAGGGTTGGAGGATTTGAGCTCCTATAAGGGGTGACCTTATAGAGGTTTACAAAATCATTAGGGGTATAGATACGATTAATAGATAAGGTCTTTTCCCTGTGTTCAGGGAGCCCAGAACTAGATGGCATAGATTTAGGGTGAGAGGGGAAAGATATAAAAAAGACCTAAGGGGCAGTTTTTTCATGCAGAGGGTGGTACACGTATGGAATGAACTGTCAAAAGAAGTGGTGGAGGTTGTTACAATTGCAACATTTAAAAGGCATTTGGATGGGTATATGAATAGGAAAGGTTTGGAGGGATATTTGCCGGGTTCTGGCAGGTGGGACTAGATTGGGTTGGGATATCTGGTCAGCATGGATGAGTTGGACCCAAGGGTCTGTTTCCATGCTCTATATCTCTATGATTCTATGAGTGGGAGTTGGTCAGTCTAAGTTTGTGTTTTCTTGTTTCCATGTAGGATATAGACCTCAAAATGCTGAAGGGCTAACAATAATCTTGAAGTCTCTTTTTTCTAGAGTAGAATACTTAATCTAATAATACCTCAGTTTCTTAGAGAAGCATCCCCCAGCTTGTCTAATCCTGACTCATCAAGCTGTAACAAGGCGCCATCCAGTTCCGGATCACCAGCACCAATGCTGGTCTGAAATATCTGGAAAAAGAAGGGTTAGCCAACACCGGTTCCTTCGGTAATATTGCATTCAGCTTCTCAAATGCTTGGCATTTTGCTCATCATGTCACTTTTGCTCGATTCTTCAGCAAGGTTGTTTTGTAGTACAGCTACCATACTGTAATTATGTTTCTGGTAAGGTCCAGACATTCCTAAAAAACTCCCATTCTCATTTAGTTTTAGTTTTAGAACAGGAAATTATATTAAAGCCTTTAACTTTTGCTGTTCTTGGCAGTACCGATTCTTGTCTGATTACATGTCCCAAGTAAGTCACTCTTGCTTTTGTAAATTTACTTTTTTTGCTAAATTTATGACTAAAGTATTTAAGTGTAATTGCTTAAACAGATCTTTGAATTGTCTTACATGCTTTCCAAAATGTTAGTATGAACTACAAGTATCATCCAAATATAATACACAGTTACGAACTTTCGCTATGACTTGATTCACAAACCTGTGGAATGTAGTTGTGTTCTTTAACCTGATTGGCATCACCTGACATCAGTACTACCTATCTGGTGCAACAAATGTAGAAATTTTATTAGCCCTTGATGTTCTGTATGCCTTCAATCAATCTTCGAGAAGAACCCTTCAAATGGAATCTTCTAACCATGGAATTCGGTAGAAGTCTGTTTTTGTGACTATGTTCACCTTTCTATAAAGTATACAAAATCTTACTGATCCATCCAGTTAAAGAACCAACACTATTAGTGAACTCCAGCTGCTTTGACTTGGTTGAATCAAGTGGTTTGCCAGCATGTACTGAATCTCTATTTCCACCTAAACTTGTGTTTCTGGGCTCAACCAATAAGGATATTGTTTTGTCAATTCTGACTCTCATATGCACATCATATCGAGCTAATGCTCGATAAAGTACCACTCATTTTCTCAGTAGTCTGACAAGATTGTTCCCTTGTCGTTTCACTGCTGTTGATATGTATTTGCTGTCCTTGATATTCCAGATTTCACTTTGGTGGCCCTGGCTTGGAAGGTGCTGTGTAAGGAAGCTTGGTGAATTTTTGCAGTGCATCTTGTAGATAATACATGTTACTGCTACTGAGCTTCAGGGGTGGAGGAGTGTGAGTGAATATGGTGCTAATCAAGCGGCTGCTTTGTCCTGTTCGGTGTCAAGTTTCTTGTGTGTTGTTGGAGCTGCTGTCATTCAGGCAAGTGGGGAGTATTTCATCACACTCGTGACTTGTTTTTTGTCGATAATGGACAAGATTTATTGAGTCAGGAGATGAGTTATTTGCTGAAGAATTCCTAGTATCTGACCTGCTCTAGGAGTCACAGTATTTATATGGCTAATACAGATAAGTTTCTAGTCAATGGTAACCCCAAGATATTGATTGTGTTTGATTCAGTGAATGTCAAAGGTCAATGGTTAGATTCTGTCTTGTTGTAGATGCTATACAAATGCCATGCAATGATCAAGAATGTCACTTTCCACTTATTGCATAGGATAAGTTGGGTACTCTAGGAATGTGGTGCATGGCTAATATAGCCAGTTTGGGATGGTAGCAATGGAAAACTCAATGAGTCTAACGGAGAGGGACCCGCCATGAAACTCAACAAAAAATATCCTCAGCTGATTTCTGGTAAGATTCAGCCCTTGGAGTTTGCAATCAATTAATTTTTAGCTAGTATGCAAACACAGAAACATCACTGTTAAGTAATCAGGAATGAGTTTTCATGCCTAATAATACAGCATTTTGTATTCATTATTTAAGAACAGAACACTTGGGAGATGAGACTGAGCAACCTAGGGGCCTTTACTCTATCCATTGATATTGACTTACTGAGAAACTGTCTAAGCAGGATTATAGAAGCCTTCACATGTTCTTGATGTTCCTCGACCATCACCTTTGCTGTGTGGAACATATGACATCTACTTTTGTCACAACGTTAGAGTTTGTAAAAAGATTGTACCCAATGTTTTAAATGGTACCTTCCAGAATTTACAGATATATCATAAATTCAGAATTTTAGTGTATACCATCCATAATGCATCAGACAATATAGTTGTGCAATAATGAGGAATAAACTTAGCTATGTCTTTTCCCTTACACCAAACTTTGCTATCGTTGTAGTCAGGTTTGAGGGATACATGAGATTGGGTCACTGCTGACCTCTTCCAACCACAGGTTGTGGTATGAGTTTGCATCCAGCAAGGTGCTTTGCCTGATGGACCAATGTTTGTGTTAACTCCCGTAACGTCAGAAACTGGACATGGACAGTGTGGTATTGAAGAATCCAACAGATATTTATTACAACCAATTATTATCTATAAACATTATAATATTTAGCCATGTGTCTTGGCTAATATTATGCTGTTAGGATACAACAAAAGAGCATGTTTCCAGTGCAGTGTTATGCTTCAAGTGATCTGAAATAAGATGGAGCAAAAGCCTGTTATACCTTTAGATCACTTGCTATGAAACAATAATGCTTTCATGAGCATGCCTCTTAAACAAATTTTAATATACTAAAGGTTAGACATAACGCAAAATGCTTTTTCTAAAAATAAAGCTAATCCTAAACAGTTATGTATATTTTTGCATAGGCACATATTATCACAGTTTATGGGCAGAATCTTATAGGGACCCAAATGACAAGGGTTATGTCTGGAAAAAGAAAGAATTGTGTAAAATGTACAACACCTCAATATTGGGAGCCACTTGCTGCATCTTTTAACTAAGTTTAGGTATCCAGATGAGATTCAGATGAAATGTTAATTAGGAGAGATTATTGCTTAATGACCTTGTTACCAGCACATCTCGCCTCATTAATATGCACCTGCCAATCCTACCATCCTCCATGAATAAACTAGACTTTGAGAATTCTCGACATGGAAATGTGAGCAGGTACCTGCAGTCTTTGTCTCACCTCTTGTGACCAAAGGACCTCTATGTTGCATACGGGGCACTAACATTTCAGAGAATGCTCCCTGGTTATCGGTCACATCCAGGGATATCAGGATCCTACATATGCCAGCCTCTAAGAACCCTCATGGTTTATCATACTTACAGTACACTTTTATACTTCAGTACTGTTCCTTGGAGTGCACTGGCTACTATCATTGTAATGCTGCAGCAAGTACAGTGCAACCAGAGACATACATCCAGCTCATGGCTGTATCAGGCTGCATCTCTGGCCTTTTCGCTTGCTCTCTTAGCGCTTACTTACTTTGAGCCTGCCTTGCCTTTTTGCACCTCGCCCCTTAGTCAGAGATTCTGAGCTCACAGCACTGTTGCACTGCCATGCCATTTAGTACTGAGACAACGAAGGAGGCTGGTCATAATTCTCAGCCGTTCTTAGTCAAGTCTTCACTCAGGGGTCACGGTACAGTCAGTTTGGGGCAGCCATGGATATTAGTCCCAGAGATTGGACATGGCCAGTCAGCTCTTGGTGCAGACAAACTCAGAATACTCATAGGTAGAAGATTTTTGTAAATTAACATGGACCTGCATATTGGCACCGCAGTGTGACTCTATCCATGCATGAAATTGGTGATCCATTATACACTATAACACCATGTCTTGTCAGCTGTAGCATGATGCACCACTTACTGAAGTATATCTTTCAGGATACACAATGTTAATTAGGTGTAGTTCTGTCTTTTCAGAACATATGATATTTAGAAAAAGATTCTGCTCATCTTAAACTCTTAACATGATGTTAATATTAAGAACTTGGACGGTTCAGTCACCTACAGGAATTTGCCTTTCATTTTGGTCAACTCTGAACCTCATAAATGTATATGCGCACTTTAGTAACACTTTTCTAGCTTTCAGTATCAGCTATTGTATTGTCTTACTTGTCATAGAGTCATAGAGAAATACAGCACGGAAACAGACCCTTCGGTCCAACTTGTCCATGCCGACCAGATATCCTAACCTAATCTAGTCCCACCTGCCAGCACCCAGCCCTTATCCTTCCAAACCCTTCCTATTCATATACCCATCCAAATGCCTCTTAAATTTTGCAATTGCACCAGCCTCCACCACTTCCTCTGGCAGCTCATTCCATACACGTACCACCCTCTCCACGAAAAGGTTACTCCTTAGGTCACTTTTATATCTTTCCCATCTTACCCTTAACTCTCTAGTTCTAGACTCCCCAACCTCAGGGAAAAGACCTTGTCTATTTATCCTATCCATGCCCCTCATGATTTTATAAACC